>NW_004797741.1:619633-621744 GCF_000002075.1 Aplysia californica
GGGGGGGAGACACGATGCGGACCACTTGTTATTCCAGTCCAGCGAGGGGTGCAAGCCTAGTGAAACTATCGAAGAGTATTGCATAGGCCTATAGCGAATGACATGGATACACCTTCCCACCTAACCTTGGACCACGCGCTTCACGAGACATGGCAGAGTAAAAATAACTGACGAATTAGCGAGATGACAACAGTCCCCTTGAGTCAAGTAGCAGAGCCTCGTTATATCATAGCCACAGTATTGCTTTTTAGTTTTAGTAAGTGTTTTACGGCACTTCCAAAACAATAAGGTCATATAAGACAAGTACCGAAGATTAGAGGAAGTAACAAACACAAAATAGAACGATTGGAGATTAGGATAGAAGTTTGACAGGAAAAAAGGAGCAAACCACACCAGAGCATCCGCCAACCACCCACAGTATTGTATCATATACGTCATGCAAAAATAAGAAATAGGCCATTAATAAAGCCAAGCATATTATGCTGAAATAATTAAATCATAGTTTCCATTCATGGTCATTTGCAACATATGAATGCCATTTTTCGAGAAATCTACCTCCAGTTCAGGAGACATACGATGAACAACAGTTTAGGGTGTCATAATTATCATAAAGTCATCATATTCTTCCACGCCCCCCACCCCCGTATTTCGAGTTCTTAACTATTTTTCGAGCACACTGTATGACTATCAATAATTATAGCGTATTTTGAGAAACATTCTCTATGTCGACAACACACATAGAACAGATACCTAGAACACACACCAACACAAAACATAAAACTCAAAATATGAAAGTATAATATCGACCTAACTACCTTCGTCAGTATCGAGTTACCGACACGTTTCCATCCACCCCCACCCCCCAGAGAGGAGCACCGATTTACTAAAGCTCGACTCTAACATTAGGACATTCCCGCCACAGGTCGATGGCAAGGAACGAGGTGGTGTCAGCTGCATCATGCTCGGATTAGGATTATGAATGCTCGCAACACAAAGAGCGATATTCTTTACTTCCTGAGCGAATCGTGAACATTGAAAAGAATTAAATACAAACTTTAAATATATCGACGCTCCTTCCGCCCTATAGCACAAAATGATTATAGAGTTTATCTGGTTGACTTTGAATGTTGTCAATCAACATTCAGAGGGAAAAGACAAACAATAAAACACAGAGGGAGTGGGGATTTAAAAGGTATGAAAGCTCATGAAACACAACACCATGAGCTGAAAGAAGAGGCTTGATCCATCAGCGTCTCTCCAACAAAATAAAATATGCAAAAATGTTGACTTATCATTTACAACACAAGACCACCAAATGTGTTGTTAAAGCTGGCCTCCAGCTCTAAAAATAAAAAAGCATACGAGAAGAAGAAAAATCAACACACTTACAGGACCAATGGGGAAGGAAATGACATTTGGGAGACAATAACAATCGAGTGAGATTTCATAGCTAACATGGCACTAATGAAAGACAAAGAGAGAAAGAAACAACAGAGGGAAAGAAAACAAATATGGTGTGACAGCGTGCCACTCTTGCAAGCACTCGTCGAGGTAAAAGTAAAGTCCACATCAATCCCTACTCCATTTGAAGAACTTTAGGCTGTGGAACCATCAGTCAACGACAACCCAAGAGATCTAACAGGGAAAATCAGAAAAGCAGAACAAACTTGAAACATGAAAAGCACAACTGCCAGAGCTTGGGAAGCGGCGAAATACAAAGATAGACAACAGAAAGACCCAGAGGAAAGTACATAATTAAAACTTTGAACCCAATAGACAAATTCAACTAAAGCCTCGGCCAAGTTTTAACACAGCCCAATAAGTCTCGCCTCACCACACGGACACGTCTGCTGTTATAGCGGTAGCCGTCAGGTTCTCGTGAATAAATCAAGCCGACTACCGGCAATAATCCCCACATGGGACATTTGCAACCTTGGATTTATGCACATGTAACGGTCATCGCTGTTTCTCATATCTTTCTAAGCGGATGAGAACATCACTTTCTCAGGTAGATATCCAGGGGCAGGTAACCAGAACGTGTCTTTGTTCAAGAGACGTTTAGCCTTTCTGTATTGGTGGGTTTTTTTGTTGTTGTTTTTTTTTGTGTGTGT
>NW_004797741.1:622326-623978 GCF_000002075.1 Aplysia californica
AGAGACATACACAGCTATGATGTGCCTTCCTCTGCGATCACTGACCGAAAAAAAATGTTGATTCACATAAGAAGTTTATGCTTCAATATCAATTCCGCCTAATCACATGACGAAATGCCATATATATAGGCATAAAAAGCATTATCTCCACCATGACGAATTCTTTGAAAGTCATATTGTGACAGCAGCACGCTCATATAATATGACGAATCAAGTGTCATTGGTAGGGGAAAAAGGCAAACTTTTTCTCTTATAATAAGACGTTTTCCAGTTTACTTCCTGAAAAATGATTCACCAACCAATTTAAAGTCAAAGCTTTCCATTTTCCAAACATATGTCAGAAGGTTAAAAAGGGGGAAAAAATCATGTTCACAACATTAAACTTTGTAGGAAAATCTCTTTGAAAAAAACTCTCAAGTTCCACATAGTCTAGCCATTCATAGAAGGAACGAAAGCAATATCTCCGAACAGTCTCTGCTTTCTACAAAAAAACAACTGAGTAAGCAACGTAGAGTGATACTAGATGAATTCACGATGAGAAGGCATAAGGCTGTCACAAGATAACCTTGCAACAGCGAAAGCTCTACAAACAGTCCAAGAGACTTCACCGTGACTGGAGCAGCCCCAAAATAACCAAACGAGGAATTAAGTTCAATTGTATCTGTCCTTCAACTTTTAAAAAAATACATTGACCTCTGTGTGCACGCATAATTTTTAAAGTGTGAGAGAGGGGAGCGGGAAGGGGGGAGGTGGGGCAGAAGCAAATGTCGTGTGATGAAACCGCGTCTCCAACACAATCCAACTTTGTTTCCGCACGCATTATAGAGCTGAAAAAAGCCCACGTCTCAACAAATACACATGATATGTATGTCTAAATATACAAAGACAACGGATCTGCAATAATGATACTGGGCAGACAACAAAGAAGGCATGCTATACCATTATGAAACCAGCCTGACAACATAGAATGCAAGTTTTATTGGTTGTCAGAATATTAGACAATAAAGGTGGTGGGACAATAAAGAAGCGGCAAGTGGCTTCCATCATCAGCCGCCAAGCACAGAATAATAGAATAATCCTGGAGAGCTCTACTTGCGCTCCTGTCACACAACTTTCCTCAACACAGCACTTAGGACAACTTTTTAAAGCACATCGACACGATAACGTTCCTTCAGTAGGGGGCAGCAAGACAAACAAACAGCCGAGGGATAGTGGAGAAAAGTACACAAGCAAGACGCGCCCTCCAACCTCCAGCCCAGGACAACTGACTTGCACATGTGACAAAACCATCAACCTATCTCAGACCCGAAACAGTGACACCGTACAGATTCGTTTCGGTCTTTAAAAAGTTTTAATTTGTTTGTTTTTGTAAGTGTTTTACGGCGCTCGCAACTGCATAAGGTCATATGAGCGCGCGGGACACATTAAACTTTTTCAGTTGGTAGGAAACTTGAATTTTGCCCGGGTGGCGGCCGAAGCCTACTCTTATCGATTTTAGACCACCAAAGGATCTTTAACGTGCGCAACTTGCACACGGGCCCTCCGAGATTTTTCGCCCTTATCCGAGAAGGCTAGGTGTAGATCTTTCCTACCAGAAGATCAGGGGTGTGGCTGAAAGACAGCAGTAAGAAGAAGCCAGGGAGTAGCAGTAG
>NW_004797741.1:624078-625202 GCF_000002075.1 Aplysia californica
GCCCCTAACAGTGGCCAGCCAATTTCCCATTTGCATAACACTGGGGCTCCCTTTGAAGATCCTCCTGTAACCCTAAGCTATACACCCACGTCCACAGGTCGACCATTCTATGACAGCTTTAGTATAAAACCAGGAGCTCCTACGTAAGAATGAATGGACAAGTTAACAAACAGTCAAAGAGAGATATGTGAACACTCCACTCCCATAATACTTGACAGACACAAAATTAGCCATTTTGAACAAAAAGAGGAGATAGGATTGGTTGACGACAGAAAGAGAATGCGAAAGGGGGGAGGGAGGAGGAGGGAGAGAGAATAGGGAAGATAGAGAGGAAGATAGAGAGGAGAAGATACAGAAGAGCAGGAAAGGAGGTGAAAGGAGACAAATTCAGAGAAGAACATTTTTCGGTCACTACCCGAATTCGAACCCGGGACCTTTGAATGAGAGGCCAACACCTTAACCTCTACGCCACGACAGCCCCCAAAAGTTTAAAGGCACTTGCAACACAAATAGAGGTCACATAAGTGCTGGAGATTAGAGGTGTTTTTAGGGAGTAACATACAAAGAAAAGAACGAGCAGAGGCAAGGGCTAGATTTGTTATAAGAAAGAAGGAGCAAACCACACCAGAGCACCAGCGAACAACTAACGACACCGCACTGCAGAGTTAAAATATAATAATCATTATAGAGTACACTTGAAAGAGAACGACGAAGCGGAAACCTAAATCGGCAACAAACCGCTGACAAGTGAAACCCCCTTATAAAGTGTCAAACGAAAGCAATGTGCGGGTGACCTGTTTATAATTCTAAATTGAGCCGTAGAAGGGGGAAGGGGAAGCGGGGAAGGAGGTGGGGGGAGAGGATGTGTAGAAGAAGGGCAGAATATTTATTTCACCTCCGCGATCGCACACACGACCCATTCAAATGGGCGTTTCTCAAATACTGCATGCATAGTATTAGTCACCGCTCTCTGTGTTGGGAGTTCGCTTCCTTCTACCGCTGTTGAGTTCTATAATTAAAAACAAACCGAACATTAACATTACAGTCGTGTGAGTATATGATTACACTTAGTAAAAGAACAGACTGGTGGTGTAACTGCTGGTCAAGTGCACATGATATATATA
>NW_004797741.1:625993-634452 GCF_000002075.1 Aplysia californica
TTTCTTTGATATAAGAGGATTAACTCCAAGCCAGCGATCTCCACAAACAGACAGTGTATAATACACGTACTTTTTGTTTATACTCTTAAAGCTTTTGGGTTTGGGGTTGGGTTTTTTTGTATTTTAGTAAAAGCTTTAGGCACTTACAACACAAAAAGGTCACATAATACATGCCGAAGATTAGCAGAGGTGTTACAAGAGAGTAACAAAAACAACAAAAAAGAAGGAGAAAAGATAAGGACGATAGATGTTTTGATAGGAAAGAAGGAGCTAACCACACCAAGTACCAGAGCACCCGCGAAACCACCCACTGAAAGCTTTTAAAGGAAAGCACTCGAAAACCTTATTGTCGCCACTACATACGTTTTGTTCGAATAAAAGAGAAGTATGTGAAAGTCATAAACAGCATTTAGTGCGTGGGAAAGCAGGCCATACTGTAGCAGAAACAACAGAAGGACAGTAGAGTAGGACCTGGCAGTGTCAGCCGTCAGCTACACGTACATGTACCTCCTCGTCACTTGTAACGAGTTGACACCAGACCCTTCAGAAGAGACCAACAACCACCAAACAGCAGGCGACACTGACCAGACAAACTGATGTTGCTAGAAATAAACCGTTCCCAGGCCGCGAGTTCCAACCAATTTCTGAACCGTAGATCTACTCCCTCCTTTTATTTTCTGCGGCGAGGTTAGAGGGTTCTTTTGGAAGAAGAGGAGAAAAATGAAAAGGAAAAAAAAGCACTCTGTTTTAATTCATCTAATATCTTAAAGTATGATTTTAATTAACCACCTTCACTTGCAATAAATAGAAACAATTCCACAATAATTTCTGGCTCTCAGGAGTCACAAATCATGCGTGTGTGTTTGTGTGTGTGTGTGTGTGTGTGTGTGCTTGTGTGTATGCACGTGCTCGAGCAGTGCCCTTATGTTTTAAACTAGTGTTTATAAGAAGAGGAGTGGTTTTGCATAAGTTCTAAAGACAAAATTACATTTTTTTTTGTTGGGTCTGTATGTACAAGAAATCGTTCCGCTTTGCGAAATCTCGTAAGCGATCATGTTGTCAGCTTTATACCCTTCACCACATTATCACCCCCACACCTCCCCACCTCATCTTTCCCCTCGTTTAACACCCTCCTGTCCATATCTCAAGGCTTTACGCTTTCCTCTTTTAAAAAAAAAAGGCTGTTAATGTTGAGACGCGTGATCAATCAAACTTTAAAAAAGACATCGCACTGAGGCCCAAGTCATCATTCTCTCATTCAAGTTTCGAATTACAATGGTGTTCACAGATACACGCTCGGTCCTGGCTTTCACGGTGACTTCTCTTAAATCGAGAAGGGGGAGGGGTAGAGGGAGAGAAACAAAAGAGAGGGTGAGAGAGAGTGAAAGAGAGAGAGAGAGAGAGAGAGAGAGAGAGAGAGAGAGAGCGAGTGCGAGTGTGTGTGTGTGTGTGTGTGTATGTGTGGGAGGGAGAGAGACAGAGAGAGAGAGAGAGACACAGAGAGAGAGACACACAGAGAGAAAGAGAGACTAAAATTAAGAGAATGGGATACTTCTGATCCTGAGTAAATAATGCTTATTCGAAAGACTTCGCTTGAAAATAAACAAAGCGAAAAACAAAGCTGGTTATGGAATCTTTTAAAACTGCATGGCCAGCCAACACAGAAAGACGGTTGTGTTCTAGGCTCGACAGTAGCTTGTGTGTGGCTGTTGTGCATACTCCGTTTATAGCGGCTCGGATCTAAACAAAGAGGCGGTAAGTGATGCGAACCTCCTTGACACCTGGACAGCAGCCCCAGAAACCATGCGTTAACAAATTAATCAGATACAGCCGTGAGCAACAGGAGCATATCGATCAGTCATTGTTTTCTGAAACAATTCCGCACAGGACAACTGTTATGCAAAAGCGGGTCGGGCCAACAAAGCCCTAGACTGTGCTGTTGCATTTAACAAAGGGTCAAAGAATGAATAAACACAAAGTCAGTTTTATCTCAGCCAACGCCTATTACAGACAGCATTATTAATAATAATATGTAGACTTGAGAGGCTTCAAAAGACCAAGAAAATTAAATTAAATCCGGCAAGTAAATAATAGGAGAGGTCTCAAAGCTATTTCCGACTCAGAATTTAAAAAACGCACCTAGGTTATATAATATGTGCGCCACCTAACAGTTTCTCTTTTTTTTTTGTTGTTGTTGAGGGGGGCGATTTTTTTAAAATATATATGTTTGTATTCGTGGGCGGCACGGGTTGGGCCTACGTGTAGGATTTAGGGCCACAACTTCCATGCCTTACAACCAAGCGTAGCAGAATCAAAGCCTATCGACCGACTTCGGCTAATAGCTTAGACAATACAAAAAGAATATAACGACTTAATAATTTACATTTATAGCTACTCCCAATGACAGGCACGGGGACACATATGCGAGAAACGTTACAAAAGAAATAACACAGCTGCTGTATAAAAAAGAACGTTAGTTTTAGCTACTGCCTGTCCGGCAGATGGGTTCTGTTGACAAGTTTCCACCCTCATGCCCACCGAGGCCTCCGTGCTCTTTCGGTTCATTTCCCCGTTATCCAATTACTCCAGCTGTCCATGAGTACGTCCCGTGTGCAATTCCGTCTCTTGGTTCTGTTAAAAATGTCACCTACAAACGACTGACTGCCCAGTACCACTGCCTCCAACAGAACGCATGGATCGTGAAAAGGAACCAGATGAAGAACTAACAAGTCTGGCTAGCTCCAGGGGCTGCCTACAACTCGAAAGGGGTTAACTTTACGCCACTGTGGAAAAGTCTACTGGCGCAACGAACCGCGAAGGCGACACACAAAGCACGACTATGCTGGGTAGAGGAAAGCACATGTGGGAAAACATCTTACATTTAATAAATTAAATCAAAAGATTCGTTTACCCTATATTGATTTAATGTGTATTTATTTATTTACATACACAAACAAACACACGCGCACACGCGCACACGCGCACACACACACACACACACACACACACACACACACACACATACACACATTGTACAGATTGCCGACCGCAGACCTCAGCCGGTTTTGATTTTTGCGCTTATTCTCCTTCCCCAATCCAATCCCTCTCACTTGTTCCGTCAACGACTATCAGCCCGCCCTTTTTCCACTTCATCGCATGTATGTGCTCTTGCTGCGTTGTGTCAATTTTTAAAGGTGATTCAAATCTTACGCTTTGCGAAGAATCCCAGTCCTAACAAACTCAATGGGACAATAATTTCAATAATTTGATGATCCTCGTCAGCTCTCAAGGTTTTGGGGAAACACTTCCCTTCTCACCCAAGCTCTTCAAGGAGTTTTGAGACTATGATTCCAACGTTCAATGAAAAGTTGTCGCAGCACATATATCTATTTAGAATATATAGTTGACGACAGTTAAATAGTAGTCTGTGCCATCATCTGTGTATACGCGGCCACTTAGCCATATCCAGGGCACAGATCTCTGAAACAAACGTCACTAACCACTCTTTTTACCTGCACCCCAAAATATTACAATTTGAAGAACTGCTGGTTTCCAAAGTGCCCCAAGCAGTGACACAAAAAGGGTCGTATGAAATGGCTCGGTGGTACAAAGCAAGAGTGGTCACCAATGACAAAATTTGCTTTCCTTCCGATACACCCGTCTTATTTACCTCCCCCCCCTCCTCTCCCCACTCCCCAAGTATCAGTTGGACACACTCTCTCTACCTCCAGAATAAAGTTCCTTTCTTTGAACTCGTCTCCTCACCTGCGTCCTCAAGCCTACTCATCATAAATTCTGAAGTGTATCACAGACAAAAAGTTAAGAGACACCTACAAACACACTCATGCAAAAATTAATAATAAAAAAATACATTCATAAAAACGGTCCTGGCACCACCCATAGAAGCAACCAACAAGCCGGATGACGTGCCACTTCACCAGGTCACTGACCGAAACACCCGGAAAGAGGAGCAACCCAAAAAGACACAGGAACGCGGGCCAAAGGACAAAGTTAAACGATTTGAAGTTAAAGGTCAGCGGGGCTCTTACTACCGGGCAGGACAGAGCTCACGACACGAGTTGACCTTAGCGAACGTGGAACGTGGATGACATTAAATTTTACACAAGCAAAGAGACGGTGCGAGCAACATTTTCCCAAAACGATTATAATGCAAACGTTTGCGAATTTGTGATTGATTTTTCTCTCCCCCTATACCCCCTTCCAAAAGCGTGCTCTTCAGAAGAAAGGAGAATTGTACACTGAGCGGGGGGGGGGGGGGGGGGGGACTATCCGATTGAACGTGCATGCTGGCCTATGGTAAACATGGGTTCGCAAGTACACACAGAGCACACGAGACAGGCTGCGAGTTGTGGGCCCTACACATTCCTGTGAATTTCTAAAAGTGTAGAACATTCCTGGAAAGCAACCCCCCCCCCCCCTCTCTCTCTCTCTCTCTCTCTCTCTCTCTCTCTCTCTCACACACACACACACACACACACACACACATACACTCACATATCTGACAAGATGCAAAATTTAAGTACAAAAGTACTAAATAAAACAAAACAAAAAACTAATACAAACAAACAAACATACAAACACTTTCAGAGCTCAAAACCAACAGATGAAAGAAGACACTGGGGCAATAAGTAGAAAAAAAACCCTTAACAATCCACACCATCAGACATCATTAGAACAAAGGTGATAAATGGATTGAAAGATGAACAAAGCTGAAATCAACTCCTGAATATAGGAAAAACTTACATTTTAGCCTCTTCCAAATGGCAGAGGTATTCATAGGCAATATTCCTCTTCCTCTGCTCATCCATCTCATCTGCAGTGAGCCTTTCATCTTCAAGAGCTAGAGAAACAAAATTCAAGAGCATATTTCAAAACAAAGCAGCAACTGTATATAAACACAAATTACAAATGACTACAAAACATTCCTGCTTCTCATTCTGCAGTTTCATGTGTGCTGAAACGAAGAACAGCAACTAAAAACTTTTTGACCAAGTTCCCTGCCCTATGACAGCAATGTTTTTATATGTTTCCTTATGAGGTTTTAAAAAAAAGTTTCTCTTTCAATCTTTCAACATTTAAGCTAAAATGTATATTTTCGAGTAAAATTTACTGAACTGAAAACGGTCAATAGTAGTGTGTGATGGGGAAACTAACGTGACCTATTACACTACACTGCACACCCCTCTAAACCTGGAATTACAGGCACATTTTATTCTTTCCCCTCTTCCGTTATCCTTTAAACCAGGCAAAGAGTTCTGCATTCAAAATAATTGCAGAAGTAGTTCTGTCTAAACCACAAAAACAACACGAGGTGACCGGACATGATTTGTCTCAACCACTTGAACAGTCATCACATTTTAATCAACATCAATCCTAACCACTTGAAACACATTCACACCCATACTGTATACTCAACCCCCTCTCTTTTTACTAAAAAAACAGTCTGTTCATTGATCAGTGAAGTGCTTCAATTAAAAATTGAACATGATGGAAAAACTACTCACTTCTGTAATGAGGCTTGTGCTCATTCTGCTCCATGGTGAGGCCGTCTTGCTCCCACAAGAGAAATCAAGTTCAGTTCAACACAGAAGTATAATCCGATTCCAATGTGATGAGTAGACTATCAGTGAACTCCACAATAACAACAGCACAAACTACAGACACGCCTCTTGCAGCACTTAAAAATTATAACAAAATTGATAAATCATTAAAATATTGATAATGTTACAGACTTGTCTTCTAAACCTTTTTAAAAGAAGGTCTATTATTATCTCTACTCTAATCTAGAAATCTAGATCTAGATAAAATAATTTCACTTTCTGGTTTTTTAAACTCATTACACTGTCTTACTTTTTCCCAGCATGATAAATGACCATCCTTTAATTGTGTTGATGTGCTTCTTACTCCTCAAACTTAGTTTTCTTTTTAATCACTTCTTATGCTTTTGGGGTCAGTAGAGGCTCAGAATGTGGGGTGAAAAATGAGTTGGGGGTGATGAATGAGAGAGAGAGAGAGAGAGAGAGAGAGAGAGAGAGAGAGAGAGAGAACATGGCGTAGCTGGTTGAAGTTGAACAGGAAAAGCGAATTTTTAGGCTTCACTGGTTGAGTCGGTGTTGGGACTCTGCGTTAGGGACAAGATTTTATCAATTCCACACACACTAATTACTCGTAAATATTATAAATCTAAGCAATAGTAATAGGCTACTCAAAACCGCAGAAAGAAAGACAGTGGTTTCGTTGATTCGGTCCCAGCTGGACTACAACCATTCGCACTCAAACTCAGAGCAAACTCAAATTGACCCGCGTCCGTGAACTTTGCTCTGGGCTAAACTAAACTTTTTTTTCAAAAACTTTCAAAAACTTTCTGGAAACGTGCCACCATCACCTGAAGAAAATTCATATAATAACATTAGACTACATTTCGTTTCGTGAATAACAAACTAGATATAGATATAGATCTACAGTCTACAGGTGGATACACATCAGCCAACTTCTTTTTCGCTGGACATTTAATCTAACAGATTGAAAGGAAGGCCTACGCCTACACAACACACTTCACCGCAGTTTGCCTGTTCCTTGGCAGCTAACAGAATTTGTACTTCACAACTCACACAAGCACTAAAAACGTCTATCAAGGGTTCAACAAGGCCTTTACAAACACCCACATAGAAATATAGCAATTGTAAAAACCAAAGCAACGTTTTTCTTTTCATTCATACCCTTCTCACGCACACTACACAGCCGAGCCGTAAACAGCGGACCTAGGCCTAGCGGCAGATTCCGCCAACTCTCAAATCATGCACTGTGGGCCGCTTGAATGAAGTGCCATTTCTGATGAATTGTGGGACAGTAAACACAATTCGACTTCGGGGGTGTTCGCGCACTTTACGGACTTACACGAACATACTAAATGTCAAAGAGAACCGAATATTTTACACAGCATAGCCTCTCAGTCAAAAAAAGGGGGGGGGAGGGGGGTAAATGTGTTTGAGTTTGATGTCAGTCCTTATCAAGACAGAAAATTAGAGAAAACTAAATGTGCAGAACATTTTTATGAATCATATACTTGTTGAGTTTGTAAAAATAATGTATTATTTCTAGGGTTTAAACTGGAGAGAAAGTGCGTGTTCCAAATCATATAATGTATTCTGTACATACATAGGCTTAATATGATAATAGGAAGAACGAGGACACACACTCACACAAAAGTTCAAAAGAAACCTGAAAATGTATTCATCAAAATAATTATGATCGTGTTAACGCCTTCAATGTTTCACGAAGCAGTATACCAATTTAATTTAGGCTACATAAATTCTGCATTATCTGACACATCAATATCACATCAACGATAAGAGCTCCCGAGATATTATGGGCCCTCAAAATTAACTTTTCAAAATCAGACTTGGCAAAGTTGTAAGAAATCAAAACAAAATTAAAAGTGTGTCAGTGCGTGTATTGGGGTCAGTGTGGACTAGATATCCAGACTGCCTTGCCGATGTGTATCAATATTAGTAGGCCTACATGTATTAGGCCTAGCGGAATGGACATAGTGACATATCAATTGAGTGGAGAATTTTGTCTATGCAAAGAACAATACTTTATTACGATAGCATTTAAAAAAATGGAAAATAGAGAGGCGATCACAAATACACACAAAACTAGGACATAACATTAAATGTACTCATTTAGTAGACTACCTGTATTTTGTTTTGGCGCCATTGCAGTTTCTTGTAGAGAACATGGCATGGTCTGTGTTAAATAGTAGGCCTACATATATATATATATATATGGGGCAACATCGCATGTCTTGAACTGCTGTTTCATGGGGCTCCATTCACGTTCACATCGGTGCTATTTACCGGTGAACTCCGTCGTTGGTGTGACTATTAGTTTTCCAATAATTTTTGTCTAGTAACCCTGTAAGTAGATTCTTGATTATGCATAAAGATGTCTCTTAAATAACAGCATGACGAAATAGCGTTGGATGTGACGTTCTAGCGCTTAAATTACGCATTGTAGTCCTCTAGGCCTAAACCAAACCTTCCGTTGACTTTCGCGCATGGGGTTAATGTTTAAAATTTAATGTCGATGATTGAGTCCCAAATCTAACGATGCAGTCCATACATAAAAATGGCTCGTGCTTAGCACGAAAGAAGTGGCTCCTAATCAAAATACCAATAATATACGCACATTTAAAGTGAAGTTCAAGTTTTTCGTGGTATTTATGACTGCTGTTTCCCGGTAGTATGAAAATAACGTTATAAAATATTGTTCATTGCAGAGTAAATAACATTCTCCATTCATTTCACATTCAATACATGTTCATTCCACCCATTTTGATGCACCCCAATACAAGCACGAACACACTTTTAAGGGTTTTTTTTTGTTTGTTAGTTTTTGTTTTATTTTGGGGTGGGGTTTTTTTTTGGGGGGGGGGA
>NW_004797741.1:635137-642332 GCF_000002075.1 Aplysia californica
GGAGGAGGAGGAGGAGGGGGAGGGGGAGGAGGAGGAGAACAACAACAATACAACAACAACAATTTAACAACAACAACAACAATAACAACAAAAACAACACAACAATTAGAGGGAGTCGAAGAAGAGGAAAAGGAGAAAAGGAAGTGATCAAGACATGGAGGGGAAAATGCTAAATGAAAATGAAAATGAGGAAATATAAAGTGATACGAAAATTAAGAAAACAAAGAAACGGCAGTGGCAAATATATTTTTTTAAGGTGGTAAAAGAATACATTGTCCAGAATCCTATTCATCAATGTACCGGCATAGTTTACGTGTTTTAAAAGTCGTGATGTTATTTTTATTTTTTTATTTTAGGACTGGAACATTATTTTCTTAATGTTTACTCCTCAATCAACTTTTCCGCCTCTTGAGAATGTCCTAATAGCGAAGTGCTAAACTATCTTTACCACCTCGCCTGATAGCAATTTAGATTATATTCCCGATGGTATAATAATATTCTGTTCTAACAGAATTCATATTGTGAACGATTCAACAAAATAAGCGAAAGTCCATTGACCTGTGCATGTTACTGTATATTTTTCATGAGCTTTTTGAAGCCATTGAAAGTAATAAAGATAAAGTTAATTTGCCCAAAGCTCTGAACCGAGATGAAATAAATGGCATGGAGTAGAAAGGAATTACTTGCTGTGAGCTTGAATTTAGTATGTATTCAGACCTGGTTCTCGTCGATTTCCACGAGATACCGAAAGAATGTTTACAAATGGCGTCCGTGGTCAACTAGCAACACTGTGCTTAGGCCTATGTGAGACCATTTTAAATATCGAGTTGGCCCCGGTTTTCCACCGTTTTTGCACACTGGTTTCACAGCCTTTGTATCACGTTGAAGTAAACAACTGAGTACGTAATAAGCGTTATTTTAATTTTTTTTAAATGTGCTTATATAGATATCTAGATCTAGATTCTATTTGAGTTTAATAATGAATGCGTCTTCAAAGTCCATGACGGTGAAAGCGGTCTGATAGCTCAGTCGATGTATAACCATGCTAATAGTGCTGGGAAGATATGTCTAGATGTGGGGATGCCTCTTGTTTTTCCTTAGATTAGATACAAGTACAGTGTAAAAATTACAAAATTTTAATTAAAGCTAACTACACCCTCTGATTTCTGTTTTTACTCGTTCTTTATGCAAAAATGAATATAATTGTAGCTGAAGCTGAATGTTTGCCAAATATAGCATGCCTGAATAACAATTATGAAAACTGGCTTCAAGCCATCTGCACATGCAGCAGTACATGTAGATTAAAAGCTAGTGGCTTATGATTATATAACATACTTACATTACTTTTTACTTAAGTGTCTAAAGCTAAGCAGAATTGTTAAACTTGCCATCAATTAAAGTACTTTACACTTTACTTTATTATAACCTAAAAAACTAGGTCTTTATCTTTGGTGAAGAGTATTTCTTGAATCTTTTGTTTAGATAACAAGTTCAACTGAGGGTGCAAATTGAAGAGTAAACTCTCTTCTTGTTGATACAATGTCTTTACGTCGGAGCAATCTCCCTGCACTTCGTGCACCATATGATACAACCCATGAGTACAATGCAATATCAGTTGGAAGTCCAAGGGCTGTTCAAGAAATTGTGCCTGTACCTATAAGAAGTGACATACCTTCTCGTGTTGACAATTTGGAAGAAAGGATTTCAATGCAAGAGCGAAATACACAGGTATTCCATTCTACTTTAAAACATTGTCTCAAAATCTGTTTAGCTATACAAACCAGTTTTAACTATTGTTGGGGTTTTTGGGGGGAGTTTTTTGCTTGTTCTTTTTACAACTTTAAGATTTTGAAATACTGTTTTAAGTATATGAACATGAATTTACCATCTTAGCCCAGTGCAGATAAGAACATTGTGAATTTTCCTTAAGTGTTTTTGCTTGTGCCCTTGATTGCAACTAGAACAGATGTCACCAAACTGGCCCAGGGGCCAGATCCCCAAGAGATCAGTTTGTCAGGCATGCTGCCATGCCATCATGCTGGTAAAGAAACTTACAGCATGTATATTTGTCACATGCCTAAGCACTTGTTCACTATAATAGTTTACTCATTTTATTGAACTCTACCGCACAAACTAAATGTGCATTATAGACTTCATAACGTCTATTGTATAGTTTGTGAGATTCAGTTATATTTGCACTAGTTGTGACTTTACTGTCTTATTACAAGATCACTTGATTTGGTGAGAACATGTTTGTTTTCCTTATTCCTTGTGTAATTTGTATTTGTGTATTAATAAATCAATAGGTTGGTTTTCTTTATTTTTTCAGTGTGTATCGCACTGAACAAAATATCTTTAGTTTTCAAAGGTTGAACAGCGAAAATAAAATCAGAGGGGCTGGTTTAGGTGAGGTTTATGTAGGGAGGGAAGGGGGAAGGGTTCACAGAGAATTGTTCGGGTATCTAATGATCTATTCATGTCTCAGTGAATATGCTTCAGCAGTCTCACTAACTTTAATTTACATCAAAACAGTCTGCTTTCTGAAAAAGTCTGAACCAGTTACAGAAATATGACTTAAGTCTCAGTGTACTTCCCAAATCATTCAAGTTCTCCCCCCCCCCCCCCCCCCCCGCACTTATTGTCCCTGCTTTGTTTGTGTCCACCAAACCCACGTCTCCTTTTGCTCTCTGTCCCTGTGGATAAACCACACTGTGTCCTCTTTTGCACCAAGCTCATAATCATATACCAGTCAGATGAACCGCACTTCTGTAGTACGGTAATGTATCCCCTTTGACCAACTGATGTCTTCCGTGTTGATGGCAAGACCTATCACTTTAATTCTCAAAAGTTGACTATTGCTGCTAATGTGTTAAGAATCAAGTAAAAGAAGTCAAATGTTTCATCCTTGGAGATGAAAACATAGTCTCCGATACACAGACATTTGACATGTAACTTCTGTATAAATTTTGTCACATGATCTACATGTTAAATTTTCATTCTTATGAAAAGATGCAATATAGCTACATCTTTGTAGGATGAGTGCTTTTTTTTTTTTACAGGCCCTTATTGATCGAGCCTTCAAGATCAAGGAGGATGTTATTGACAGTCTCAATTTCACTCAAGGAACGTGGAATGAGGAGAAGCAAGCCAGAGGACTGCTTCAAGAACATATTCGTACTATCACTGCTGTTGTTAACAAACTTAATGGAGATATTGCGGTGAGCACGATACCCTAATTTTTTGTATTTATTTGGGTGAAACAATTATTAATCTATTGAGAACTTGTGTTTGTGAGATGTATGGAAAGATACCTAATTCACTCTCAGTATGCACAACACCCATATTCTTTCCTTGTTCACTTACTGACCATCAGGCCCTCTTGACATAAAATTGTTTATTATTGAATAAGTTGCTGGTTAGATAGGACAGAAGACGATATTCAGCATGTATTTGAAACCTGACTAAGTGCATATTATGACTAAGCATACAGTCTTATCTTCAGTGGATATAATCTACTTTGCTAATTAACTCATTATGAATACGTTGGACCCTGTCATGCATTCCTGTAAAGATGTTGAGGTCGTCATTGACTTTGGCTTTTTTTTAAACATGGTAAATATGTTCTTTGCAGTTATTATTCTGGGTTTTAAACTAGATAACCAAAAGAGAATTATGTGTACAATCCTAACTTTTATTGGTACTTTACACTGAGTATCTGAATTGAAATTGAAACTGCTTATTGTATGATACTTTTCTTATATATTAACTCTTCAGGCTCTTGAAAATTCCATAAAATCCAGAGACACAGCGCACGTTGGAACCAATAATGCAGTGAAAAATCTTGAAGTTCATCATGTCCAGTCCCTTACAGATCTGCGTGGTAGAATTGTCCGATGTGACAGTTCCATCTCTAAGTTAAGTTCTGATGTCAGGTCTTGCTTTGAATCCATTAAACAACTGTCTCACCAGCAGCAGGAGATTCAGTCAAGAGTAATGGATCGTATGCATGGCCTAGAGGCTCAGGTGAGACTTAAGTGTCTTATCTGTTTCAAATCTTTTGGGAAGTTAAGTTTATAGTAATTCATTTTCATAGATGCACCACAATACACGCACAAACATACTTTTACGTTTCTTTGATTTCACACACTTCTACCAAGCTTGATTTTTTAAAGGTCAGTTTTGAGTAATCATATCTAGGGTGTCTCTTAACATATATATGAAATATTAATGTGGCAGAATTTATTTTACTTTAAATTAGTGTACTACACAAGTGAGTAGTGCAGGGCTTTAACACGACAATTGGGTGATTACATTTTCAAGTTTCTTTTGGACGTCGCTGTGCTTCTGACTTGGATGCAGACACATGAACTTTACTGTGTCTATATTTGTTTTTGCATAGAAACATTGACATTTATGTGTATTTTCATGTCAACAGCAATACATTACACTAGTACTGATACAGACTGTCACAAAGACTCATATTTACTAATGCAAATATTTACATTGTAAATATGATTAGTGCAGTATGGACATATTGAATTAATGATGTCCACACCACGAAATAATCCTTACATTTGTTCTGTTAGTAAACAAGCTCATGTGAATGTTAAAATACACACGCTATAATTATGCATTCAATTCCTTTGCTTTTAGGTCAGTTAATTGCATTGTGATACTGCATTTCCACTCATTGCTTTTATTTCACTTTCAGCTTGTTACTTTAAACAGTAACATTGAGCGCAGTAATGGTGAAAGCAGAATGAAACTCTCACATCTGGAGGGTGATACCAACACCCAAATGTCAATGATTGATGCAAAAACAAAGCAACTTATTGATGAAGTGAGAGCAAGTGTGATTTCTGCACAATCATCGTTGGAAGCAGAACGAGAAAGATCTGAGCAAAGACTTTTGGCATTAATAGAAAAGGCTGAAGGGAATCTGGAATTGTCTTCTGTAAGTGTACACTCAAGACTTTGACTATTTAAGAATGGGTTATGGTGACTTATTTGAAATTTTCTTTTCTATCCAGCAGACAACTCAATGAATTATGAATATCACTCTTCCCTTCCCTTTTGGTGCTTTTGTTTCCGGCTAATTACCGATCGATGCAATCTTAAGATTGCGCTTCATGTTTTAGCGATCGTATAGCTGCGCAGGGGAAGGCCCAGAACAACATACTTGGGTAACCTAAACAAATGGGTAACAGGGAAAGATCCGGGAAACGTAGCTTTTTTGAGAGCACCATGATCGCCGATGTCTGTCACAGATCTGGCACTGGATGAATGAATGAATAGCTGTGCAGTAATCTTAAGATTGCGCTGCGCATTTTAACTATCATATAATTGAGCGTCAGTCTGAAGATTGCGTCAATATTTTTAATTTTTGAAATATATATTTTTTAAAATTCACTTCCATCTTTATTCTTTTACTCACATCTAGGAACATTCACATATATTTTCAAAAGTGTAAAAATATGAAAATTAAAGTTAAAATTGACATATGAAACAAAAGAGCTCACAAGTAAGATACAATTATATGATCGTTAAAATGCGCAGCGCAATCTTAAGATTGCCAAGCAATAATGTGATCGTTAAAATGCGCAGCACAATTTTAAGGTTGCTGTAGTGTCCTAGATACGGTTATCACACCAAGTACGGTATTAGTATTTAAAGTCGGTGTTACCTGCCTGTGTGTTATGCAATGTAGGTCAATTGTACAAAGAAAGTCTCAGAACACCGGTTCATGGATGTCGCATGTGTTTTTTCTTATTGTGCTGGTAAGTGACAATAATTGACAATTATCAAAATGACTTCAGCGGCAATTAGCCTGCCTTCCTTCGAACGTTTCGTCGTACATGGTGGTGAAGGTATCACAGGCACGAGGTGGCAGAAATGGCTCTCCCGGTTCAAGTTATATTGCTAACAGCAATTGGCGTCAGCGACGCCGCGAGAAAGAAAGCTTTACTACTGCATTACACTGGTGAAGAAGTTTTCGATAAATACGAAACATTCTCAGCTGCACAAAAAGGATCTGACACTGAAGCAGGATACAACATGCTCTGCCAGTCCTTCACAACGCATTTTGCCCCTCAGAAAAATATTGATTACGAAACATTCAAGTTCCGACAGGCGAGACAAGAAGCTGGCGAGAACATAGATTCTTTCTGCACCAGACTAAGAAAGCTAGCCGCCACATGCGATTTTCAAGACTCAGACAGAGAACTAAAATCTCAAATATTACAGGGCTGTACATCGCAACGCCTGCGCAGACGTGCTCTGCGAGATGACCTCGATTTACAAAACCTGCTCAAAGCAGCAAGGGCTCTCGAGATATCAGATGAACAAGCACAGGAAATTGAAGCGGATAGAAAGCCTGCCACTGTCTATAATATCAGCAAGCAGCACGCAGCAAAAGGGAAAGCTTCAAGATTCCCATCCGCCACACATCGCCTGTACCCCCCATCTCAGCCATCACATCGTCGCTATCAACAAACGCATGAGAACAGACCTTGTGGATGGTGCGGAGGATTACGACATCCTCGTGATAGATGTCCAGCAAAGGACAAGACCTGCAAGACGTGTTCTAAACTTGGTCATTTCTCTAAAGTTTGTAGATCAGGTAACAAACCTTCTACACACTGTCGACACAGCACAGCACACGTGAAACATGTCACCAGCAACCTAAATGAAAGCAGTGACACCTCAGAGGAAGACTACGTTTTCGGTGTCAAAACCAACCAGATGACTCCCCAAGTGAACTTAGATCTCTCAGGAGAGAGCATCCCTTTTCTAATTGACACTGGAGCATCTGTAAACATTCTAAATGAGCAATCCTACAAGAGCCTTAGCCATACACACAAGCTGACCCCCTCATCTACACGTCTCTTTGCATACGGCAGTAACAAACCACTGCAAGTCATTGGACAATTCGAGTCCACCTTAAAATACAAGAAATACCCCGTGCAAGCAACCTTCCATGTGGTTCGTTCACAAAAATCAATGAAATGTGGCAATCTTTTAAGTGCAAAAACAGCAGAAGACATGAAACTTGTAAATTTCGCATTCAGTGCGACAACCACACCTACTCATTCTGTAACAGTCTCTGCAGTGAATCCCCAGAGCTATTTAAAGGTCTCGGCAAATTAAAGGGCATCAAGGTCACACTGCATCAGGACCCGTCAGTCCAACCTGTCGC
>NW_004797742.1:0-1055 GCF_000002075.1 Aplysia californica
TTTTTTTTTACATTGACAAAATGATTAATTAGTTAATGATTTGAAAAGAAAATCGAGAGACAAGTCTGGGGGAAACGTAAGGAGATGCTGTTTCGAAAATGAAGAAGGGAATACATGTAAAATAAACGCCGAAGGGTTGCGCAATCCAGATCCACCGGTAGCATATCGATACCATACTTTCAACCTTTCTTATTAGAAACTTGGGTCATATTTTTCGCGTTCCCACTACTTATTTATTCGTTATGGTCGAATGAAAAACCTTAAACGCTCTGCCTGTCTCCAAGCATTCTACAGAACTCAGTATAGTATTTCCAGTCTTGTTATTTCATTATTATAATGAAACAACAAGACTGGAAATACATCTTCACACCCAGAATACAAGAAGTCTGATGGTAGTTGGTTCTTTTTTTTTTTCGATTTCTTGCAACCAAAATGCATGCAGTAATATCTATGATGAAAGCGTGGATGATGGCGATAATTAAGATAAAACGAACTATAAAATTTTTAGAGATGATGATGAGGATGATAATATTACTAACAACAATCATTACCATAATTGTTGTATAGTGCGAAAAGAAGAACAAAAAGTATATAATAAAGACTTGGATATTTCATGTGATTATATTTAAAATGCTCAACATTTCGCCTCGTTAGAGCCTCATCGGAATATTGGTTAATCAAACAAGCAAACAATCAAATAAACAAACAACTGCAATCATCATCATCATCATGAAAAACATGTATTTTATGCAAACGTTGCATTTTAAATGAAGAGTTTCCTAACACACTGCTTAGCGTCATTCGAAAAGGCAGGGGGAAACAATTAAAATTTAACAAGCATGATTACACGATGCTTTTATTCATTATCCCCGATGACAGCAGACATGATTTGAGGTGTGAGAACACACTAGTCATGGGCCAATTGTTTAGACCACTACGCAGCAAACTGACATGTTCCCGCCCTTTGTGTCAAGACGCTGCGTCTCGCCCTGAGGTCATACGTCGTTGACCACTGCCCAGGGACACGTGGGCCCTGGCGCGCGGTAAGGCGTCCA
>NW_004797742.1:3599-4761 GCF_000002075.1 Aplysia californica
GTACACTTAGCTTCATTATTATTAATATACCTCTTCTGTGTAGCTAGTTAAAGAGCTACTATTCAGCTCGATCAGCAACTCTTAGATTGACAGTGATAAAAAGAAATCCATGCTCATTATGCCATAACCCTGACAATTACCTTTTTTGTTTGTTTGAGTAAAGAGAAGCACATCGACACAATTATGGTCATTTAGTGCTGAGAAAATGTTATAGACAGAGAGAAAGAGCCGAAGAAATGTAAATGAACATTTCCCCACAATAATATTATACTGCGGGTTATCAACAATCCTCAGTAGTTATTAATATTCAGCTTAGTTGGTACTCGTATACATTATACTGAAATTTGATCACTGCTGTCAAAGAAATCTTACATCTTCAAACCTATGCCTCCATAAGAATATTGGAGTTACTCTAAAACAAACAAAACATGTATCCACTCACTACTTACTTTCATACATACAAGTCCAGAAAATTCACCTCAACACAGAGGGCAAAAAAGGGCAGAAAGCTTACAGAAACATCACCTTTTGTGAGACCAGCATGCACAGTAAGGTATCCTGAAATAAATAAAAAGAATCCACTTTCATTTTTCACACACGCTTGGTACCTACAAAATATAAGCTTAGGCCTACCATAATTCACACTGATTCATCTGATCTTTGTATACACGCACTTGCAGTTTGTCAAAACTGGCTGCAGTTATGGGAACAAGTTGTGTTTGCACCAAACAACATTACAGATTCAAAATTGCTTCTTGAGACAACATAATGTATTATTTTAAAAGGTTTGGGCTCTTTACTTTCAACAATATTTAAGCCAGATATGAATTTTTAAAATTAAACACAAGGCATGTTTATAGAACAATTCTGATCAGGCGTTTAAACAGGGTAAAAAGAAAGCAAAGTCATTTGAAAAGGTCAGGTTCGAATGAGAAACAAACATTGTTAGCCTCCGTTCGTTTGCAAGAAAATAATCCCACGTGAGAAATTTTCACCAGTCACATGCACAGGTGGATGATTGACTTGTGCACTTTTCTTAGTTATTCAGAGGCTTTGTTGTGTTTTAGGTGTATTTCCCGTGTTAAATCCGCAAAAGACTGGGCAGGGTTATAAAAATAAAAAGAATGCAGGGAAAGAGGGAGGGGGGGGGTCCGATAAACAA
>NW_004797742.1:6462-8002 GCF_000002075.1 Aplysia californica
TCTCCCCTCCCTTTCTCTCTTCCCATTTCTCTCTATCTCTCACTCACATTGTGCATGTGTGTAGGCATATGAATCGAGTATATAAATACACATGTATAATATATATTTTTTGAATCTTTCATCTTAAAATAAAAGAGGAAAAGTAAGGTAGCCACAAAGGAATCATTATGTTTGGGGGTGCAGAAGGCCAACTACCGCTGGCTTAATTTTAAAATAATAATTTTTTGCATACTTTGTTGTAAATGTTTTAAGGCTTGTTTTGTTCATGACAGTTTGATATGGAGGCTGTCCAGGGTTGTGGATTTTTACAGTGGGAATGGAAATATTCCTCTAAAACTCTTTTTCGGTAGTCCCACAAAAATTGTAACTAATTTGTAATCTTACAAAAAATTCAGCGAGCACATAAAAGAACTACTTGTTCTCTCAATAGACACTGCTGTCAACTGCTATCCACCTCAGATATAACTCAACGAGGCTTGGCAAAAGCATTGATTTTTTGCCTATTTTTGCGTGTTTTAAGAACTCAATTCCAGAAAATTTTACTAATATATTATGTGGTGTGTTATTTCCTAAAATCAAAACTTCAAATACATTTGAAGGTTTTTGTTTGACAGAAAAAGTACTACAAATTTTTTTAACGTATTATAAATAAATGCACGTATTTCTCAGATGTATTCACCCTAGAATTTAAAGAGATGAATATGGAATGGGGAGAGCCCAAAGACAGAATTCTGTGGGAGAGCCTCAATCTCACTATAATTTTTTAGATGTAGAAGGAGCAAATACGATATAATACATGCTTCATATAGATTCTTATCATTGCCACCTTTCTAAATACTTTAAACAACATGTATAGCTTGGGTGGGGTGAGAGTAGGCTTAAAGTTTTAATGAAAACATCTGACCAAAAAGAAATTTACATCAAATCCCAAGAAAAAATATCTGTCCTGGCTGGCACGACGACAAAGCAGCGAGCGACAGCGAGCGACCACTCGACCACCGTGCCGACAATGCGGCTTGGTCTTTTAATTTTAGTTTTAGTTTTTGATCCAAGGATCCTTTGGTTTTAGACTTTAGAAGACAAAATCAACTACGACGAACTCAGCCTTGTGTCCAACGAACCAACGGTCGAATAACTTTCAATAGTACTGTGCCTATGCTGAAGACAAACTTGCAATGAAAGTTAAGTG
This sequence comes from Aplysia californica, assembly GCF_000002075.1. Classification (NCBI taxonomy): domain Eukaryota; kingdom Metazoa; phylum Mollusca; class Gastropoda; order Aplysiida; family Aplysiidae; genus Aplysia; species Aplysia californica. The sequence continues at coordinate 7,652 of NW_004797742.1, forward strand.
AACATGTGATTGTGTATAATTATTATCATATTATTATAATATATATCTATTCAGATTGAGATTCAGATATACTATGTAATTAAACAGAGTGCAAGTTTAAAGTAGGCTAGTGTTTATAGTGTAGTTTACTTTTTGTTTGGAAGTGAGTATTTTTTGGCTGGCTCTATTTCTCCAAATGCTCGGGAAAATAAACTTGAGCTCTAGATCTAGATCTAGTCTCTAGGCCTGTTTCTCGGAAGGCAGTGATTATTCGGACTCGAGTCCGAATATGAAAAAATGTATTCGGACTCTGATTCTTGTCCAGCATGACATCACTTCCGACTTCCTGTGACTCGTGAATCCGGCTTCCTG
>NW_004797742.1:8736-9955 GCF_000002075.1 Aplysia californica
TTGGAAGCACTGAACGTTAGATCTATAGAAAGAAGACACTTCCTTTTTTCCGGACCGGAGTCCGAATAACATTTTTTCATATTCGGCCTCTTTTCGTTCTCGGAACGGTTTCCATGGAGGGATTTTTTTAGGGTGATCTTATACTTTAGGACGTTAAATTCTTCAATTGATTTTATTCCCTTTTCGGTGACGAGCAACCACTTTAAAACAAGATCTAGAATCTATCTAATCTAGATTATACTCAATGGCTTCCAAAATCATGATGGAAGACCGAAAACCACTGTTATATTATAGTTACAGATAGAAGGCCCTAACCATCTGTTCATGACAAAATTATTACAAGTAGTTTTTGTGCATTTTTAGGCCCAGTTCAAAGTTTCGAAGGTCAGATTATCTTGTCTGGGAACGTTACCCCAACCACAATCTAAGTATCTGAATACTCAGACATTTATTGATTAAAAAATCTCTGGATTCTAGATTCTAGCTTTAGAAATTTAATGAATTTGATTCAAAAAATACTTCTTCCCAGTTCTCACAGAATTGCAAAATGAAAGATGACGCCTAAATCTCGCAAATAACCAAAAAATCTCGAGATCAGAAACCGTTCGGAGGTACAGATCTAGAGAAAGAAAGTTTATTTTCCCGAGCGTTCGGAGAAATAGTCGCTTTTGTAATTTTTGTTTTGTTATTCCAACCCGGGTTGGACTTTTCATCTTTCCTGTTTATCTAGATCTAGATTCTAGAGATGTTTTATAAGATGTCATAAGTAATACAGGCTGAAGGCCGACCTTAGGGAACCTGAGGTGAGAATTAAACACACTGGCAGATCTAGATGTACTACTAAATAATCTGGGTCCCGTCTGATTAGACTTGGCAGTATCCGCACAGAGTACTGGATATAAAGTAAAGTGATTTGGGAAAGTTTCAGCGCCCTCTTCACTCATCAGGGTAGACCTAGGTTCTTCTAGATCTATGGCCAAGGTCAAGTTCTAGACTGACAGACATTAATATATCATTGATCTAGTTCGAGGCATAGATCAAAATGAAGATTGCGGATGTCTTTTCGATGAACGATGGTTTTTCCTCCGTTTTGGAGTTGGAGGAATCACAATTTGAAGAAAAGAATAATGTTACAATGCCATAATTTCAATCGGGCAGTCACCCTTTTTATTCCTGTGTCTCTCTCCCCTCTTTTCTGCCTGCCCCTCTCTCTCTCTCT
>NW_004797742.1:10468-30930 GCF_000002075.1 Aplysia californica
ACACACACGACTACCGGGTCTGGGCGCTGGAACTTTCCGAAATCACAAAAGATTTCCCGTACGGATCTGTATACTTCGAGACTTTGTTTCCAGTTACAGGGTGTGTATACAATGCGTTTCAGAAAATCATTCATCATAGGCCTGAGACATCTGCCTAGGCCTAACACTTTTATAGATGCTTTTTTTTTTCAATTTGAAATTTAACCTACTCATGTAGATCTACTTCTTGTTTTGTCTTATTGAACCGTCACATGATGAGTCACCTCATGCAGTCTTAGGTCATCTGCAGAAAAAATTCCCAAGATCGTTATTTCTAAATTCATAACCTTGTCACGTTTTAGTAATCTGGTCTTAAACCACTAGTGTTTTGACTCATTTTGATTTGAGTTTTCTCTGTTATAAGTGGAGGCCTAATTGATGAAGGTGCAATTTTGCTTTATGTTGCACACTTTTCAAATTTCAGATGTGGTACAAAAGGCAAATCCTCGCTGAAATACGCGCGTATACTTGCCTCAGTGAAGAAGAAGACGCAAAAGTTGAACCTGTTCAGGCATATATAACACAGTCTTTTATCAGGTATAAGTTTTGTACGCTGCTGTTGTATTTTGTAGAAGTGGACTTTGCATAAAATTAAGCTGATATTATGTATCTCCATCTGGTCTTACCCTCTTTGATTCCTCTCTCCCTTACTGTAAGGGCAGGTTTAAATGAACCCAATTTGTCTTGATGAACTTTTTAATGCGTTTTCACTGACCGTCTTGTAGAAGAAGCCGCAGTCTTGCACCGTCATTCAATTTTCTGAATTTACCGGCCTTGGTTTGATTCTACGGCTCAGCTTCTTTAGCTTTGGATGATTGTGGAGTTTTCATGGTTCTCCGCCTTCTTGGATCAGACCTGTCTGAGATGTGGGGTAAATCTGAGGTTCCCCTTTCTTGTGTTGAAAAGGGAATGAGTCAATCTCACAGTACCAAGCATTTTAATAAATTTGACATGTGTGAGGCATCGCGGTGAAATCAGGCGCTCGTCAAAATAATGAAATCGAAGAAAACGGCATTTTCTCCCAGTTTGGCAATTTTTATCAAGTTTTTTACGTTTGGCTCAACATCTTTTATGTCCATTTCAAAACACATTTGTTGATTGAGGCCCAAAAATTTTAAGTTTTTAGTTTCCAAGGACTCTCAAGCCTTATAAGTCCCCAAAACTTTGTTGGCCATTTACTCGCTAATTGAACCCCTGAAACCAGGCGACTCCCATCTCCTCCGGTTGCAAATATAACTCATACTTTATTAAGATTGATGGGTGTTTTTTTTCGTCAAAGGAAAGACAAGCGAACAAGCTTTAAGATGAGATATCAATAACTCCACAAATCCAAAAATTGACGAGCTCCTGATTCCAACGCTTCATGACACATTATATTATTGTTTTTCCATACATAAATAATTGTCTTGACTTTTAAAATCGAAATAAAGGGGAAGACAAACACTACACAAGCCTTAAAACTTTAAAGCCGTCCCTTGAAATTAATTATAGCTTTATGGCTTTGTCTTTGCCATTTTCCCCCCTCTTTCTTTCTCAAAGACACATGAGATCATAATGAATATACACCTTCACTCTCAGACATCCTCGCATGTATTTGCTTTTTACAGCAAGATTATTTACTGTCATCATAGCATAGAGTTGGGATGGTAAATAGTTTTTAGCCGGGGGGGGGGGGGGGGTTTGGTGAAAATATATATTGCATTCTTACGTCTTTGTTAAAAGTTTTGTTTTTTTAAGAGAGAGAAATTAGTCATTTGAACATTCAAGAGTCAATTAATTAACTTTTTTGTTCCATTGTGGGATAGAACCTTGATGTTCTAGTCAAATCCTAACTTTGAATAAATTTATCTTTTATGCAAAGTCCACGGTATGAAATGAATGTGTTTCACCATTGGTGCAGAAGAAAGTGTCATGATATGAGATGTCATTTTAATGTTTAAAACACTTTCATAAAGGTAGCATCCTTTAGTATACAGTCGAGCACAGATAACTCGAACATCCAAAACTTGAATTCACAGATATATTGCTCGAATGATCAGTCCTGGATTGAACCGCTTTATTTTCTTTGTACTGGCAATATCATCGCACATAACCTGTAGTTTGCGTATTATAACAGAACTTCATGGAATCTAGTCATGTGAGGGTTGGTGCTAGATGGTGGGGGTGTCATGGAAGACCAGCGGTGTGGCCCTGTACAGGGTCATGTGGTGTGTGAGTTATGTTTATGCGTGTGTGTGTTTGTGTCTGTGTGAGTGTGTGTATGTGTGTCATGGTTGTGATCTGATATAAAAGCAGTTCTTTTTATGTTGTAAGGCTAATTGGCATCGGTTTTTTTCTTTCTCTTGCTTTGACCAAATAAGGCACCCACATCCATTTCTCATTCTACCAATACCAGGGTACTTTTCATGACTTTTCGTGATGGATTTTCCAGCCCTTATAATGTCACATTTCTTTCCGTGATGTTTAACATCTCTTATTTCTCGTTATCACAGATTACTCAAATTAAGGATGTGTCAAACAATTTTTTGTCAATCCGGAATATGCTCAAGATATCCGTGCTGGACTGAGATTTTGATATAGATCTATATTACAACTACCGAGTCAGTCTTGCTGTTGTGCAAAATGGTAGACATTTTAATCATTCAGTCGTAAGATTTTCAGTTGAAATTTAGATCTAATTAAAGAATTTGGTGAACTGCAGAAACATTGACATTATAAAATGAATCGTATTAAAAGGTTTTTATCATGAAACAGCTCAAAGAATTTTGTTTAAAAATGTTTAAAGGAATTCTAAAAATTATAATTAGTTTATTTATAGAGCTTTGAATTATTTCGAGGTATCTTCTTGAGAGTGAGAGTAAAGCAAAAATGTCATTGTTTTCAGAGAGAAAAAATATCGTCGGTGTTTGGGATATTTGTCTGACAACGACAAGGGAGACCAGACTGAACTAGACTGTGGCAATAAAGAACAGTCAACAGCTGCTGACGGAACAACACTTCAGTCTCAAGGGGACAAGTTGTCAGCCACTTTGTCTTCTGTTGATTTGAATGGTTGCAAAAAAAACTTTTGTGACAAAAACATTGGTGCAGAAGCTTTCGTGCATTCTGATGAAAATGTTTGTATAAAGGGTGAACCTAACTCGGAAATTCAGAAAGAAAGTGAGAGTCTCTATGAAGAAGGGTTCGATTCCAGCTCGTTATTAATGGAATCCATGGGGCTGCCCACTAATTTTGGGCGCCAAAAAAAGAAATCGAGGAAAAAGGTGAGTTGAGTTGTTTGTTTCAACTCTAATCAGTGAGTTTTAATCTGATTATTGAAATGGATCTTCATAAGAAGATACCCTTGCAAACTACTATGTCAGCCGCACTTTTTTTAAATTCCAAAGTTATAAATTTTTGTGCATCTGTCTGGTGAGGCTGGGTTGTTTGACATTTGTGTTTGCGATTGATATTTGTGAGCATGAGACACGCGGCTGGTGATATTCGTGTGTGTGTATGGAAGCAGTGAGTTATTTATAATCCCCTGGGAAGATGGGAGTCATAGTTGGGCTATTTGGTTTAATACTTTATTGGAGATGTTTGTAGGTGGTTGGTGGGTGCTTTGATGTGGTTCGCTCCTTCTTTCCTATCAAACATTTGTCGTCCTTGTTTCTTCTTCTTTTTTTGTGTTTGTTACTCTCTTGTAACACCTCTAATCTTTGAGCGGGTGGTTGGAGGGCACCACTGGTAGGTCCCACTTCTTTACTTTCCCTCTGTTGTTTCTGTCTTTTTTACTCTTTTCCTGCACTAAATGACCATAATTATTGTGTCAGTGTGCTTCTCTTTACTCAAACAAACAAATCTAATCTTCATTACTTTGACTTATTGTTTTTGCAAGTACCATAAAACTCTTACTTTGTGAGTGGTTGGAGAGTGCTCTGGTGTGGTTTGCTTCTTCTTTCTTATGAAACATCTATCGTCCTTATCTCCCCTTCTTCTTTTTTATGTATGTTACTCTCTTGTGACACCTCTAATCTTCTGGCACTCATATGACCTTATACAGTTGCGAGCGCCGTAAAACCTCTACTAAAACTAAAACTAAACTCTTACTTTGGCGTTCATATGACCTTGCCTTATGCAGTTGCGAGTGCCGTAAAACCTCTACTAAAACAAATAAACTCTTACTAAATTAAAAACAGAGATGATCAGAAATGTTGAAGTTTAAAATGTTCAATTGCTGTGACTGGCTATCCCAATTGATACTATGACAATGGAAATGCGTACAAAGTTCAGTACATCTTTAGAAATCTTGGTTTCTCTTCCTTCGTTGTTTCTGTTTCATCACTCTCTCCTCTAAGGTTCTTGTTTGTCTGTTTTCTTCTTCCGTCCTTTTGAGCCCTACTACTCGGAGCGGGCTCGTGATGTGTTTGTCTTCAGTTCTCATTATAGCTCAAGCGATTTAATGGTCAAAGTGTGCCACTGGTATATCCTACTTCTTTTCTTCCATTTTTAAGTTACTTTCTGTCTGTCTTGCTCTTTTCCAGCGCAGCATGACCATTGTCATGTCAATGTGCTTTTTCTTACTCAAACTGAGCTAAAACTCCATCCCCCATCTCCTTTTTGCAGCGGAAACTGACTGAGAAACAGATTCGTGCAAAATTTTCCGAACTGTGGGATGAACATGGGGAGCTCCTAGTGTACAAATCATTTGTGTCTATATATCCGGCCTATGCAGGGTACTATGATCAGATTGCGGGTTCGATTCCGCCCTGTGAAGAGGTTGAGATTTCATGTTCAGATAATGTCAATGAGCCCAATAATGCTGGTGATCTGAAAGATGGGGACAGTGGACTGGAAGTATTTGGTGGGGCAAATTCTCACTCTGTTATCTCGGAGAAAGAGGGTCAAGTGGTAGGGGATATTGTTGAAGAGAAAGAAACAGGAAACGTGACTGATGGCGGAGACTCCTCTGTTGCTCACATAGTGAGTTCAGGAGAGGAAATCGTTTCCTGCAGTGATGATAAGGGCTTTGTCAGAAAAGACGAAAATCTTCATAAGGATGTCTCTGCACACGAGTCTGAAATGACAGATGCTGAAAGTTGTAGGCTTACTGATGAACCCGGTGATCAAAGTCAGTCACGTGCTCCTGGTGGTAGGTGTTCTTACAGCGAGCATTCTTACAGCGAGCATTCCTATAATGAGCATTCTTACAGTGAGCATTCTTATAACGCTGCTGAAGGTGTCAGGCAGTCTGGTGCTGACCAAGAACACTGCAGTCAGGAAGATTATGGTGCTGGGGAGGAGAATGAAAGCTATCAGTACAGTCCTGAGGAGTTAATTGGAATGCTTCAAGGGACTCACGAGGACTTAAAAAATCAGATTTACTGGCACGCGAAGGAAACGATTAGCGAGTGGTACAGAGAAAATCCCCATGTGGACTTTGACATTTCCTCTCTGGACGAGGATGTGATGGCCATAGCGTATCCGTATATGGATCAGCAGCAGCAGTGGGAGGGGGAGGGTGAGGAGGGAGAAGAGGACTGGCAGGGGGAGGAGGAAGACGACGAGTATCAAGGGCACTCTGGGAACCTCTATGCTGAGGAGAAGGATGAAGACCTCTTGGATGAAAATGGTAAATTGGATGACATCCCTTCACTTTATTGCTTTGGCTTCTCGTAGCACTAGAAAGTGTGCACTGCAGTTCCTCATCTTTCATATTTTTCTGTTTTATTTCAAACTTGCACTTTTGTACTGTACTCACCCGTTTTGTTGCCTCCTCACTGGCTTTGATTTTCCTGTTTGGGAGTTTGTTTATTTAGAGCATTTCATCTCTGCACTCCCCACTCGGCATCATATGATTATTTCGCTTGTTTGATTCTTTCGTTTGTATCTTATATTCATGCTTCCTGTCTGCATGACTTTTGCACCAATTTTTAAAATTTTCAAAGACCCAATGATTTAGAAGCACTTATTTAAGTTGTATTGTTTACACCTGATGTAAAGACCCTAAAGGACAAAGAATGATGTTTGCGGTGGTCTTGGATATCCAGGCTGAAGACTCACAGGCTTTACCTGAAATAGAAAAACAAATTTTTAAAATGAACTTATGTATAGAACTTGACTCCTTGTTACTTTAATTACTATTTTCCGTTTCTCTGTCTAAACGTTATGTTGATTCGAAAGTAAAACTGCATGATGTCAAAATATGAAATGGTCATCATCATTACCTTTCTCACCCCTGGATCAGGGTTTTGGTCACCAACAAACATCTACCTTTCCCTATCCTGGGCTAACCTGTTGATGTTATGCAATATGGAAAATTGACTCAAATTTTTGAAAAAGAAAACAAAAGTCCATCACTTCATACAAGTTTTTCATGGCACCTAACAAAGTTTAGAGCTTTGATTAAGTGTAACTCGGTCTCAAACATTCATACTGTAGAATGCAGAGGACAGAATGAGAGCACTTTCATTTGGCTCTACCAGTTTGCTTTGTGAAAAAAAAAAAAATGTTGAAGCGACTGTCTCAAGTCACTGCACACGTGGACTATACTATACTTTTGCTTGTTCGCTTTTTGCGTTTGTTTGGCATGGCAATATCATCACTGTCTGTGGTTCATTGGTTCCTCACTACTAAGTGTTTTTACTTTACACACTTCCTTTTTCACCACGTCAACTCATAGCCCGCTCCCTACCTTTTGTACATCCGAAATTTGTTGCCAGCACTCATGTTTTGTCTTTGACCCACGCTGTGAAGGTATTTTAAAGAGCCCACGATGCGTACATTTGAGTAGTTTTGATGTAAAGTCTTCAAAATTTGTGTATGCATACTGATTTGCATATGACTGAATTAAACCAAGTGAAATTAGACTAAAAATCTTCTTTTTTTTTTTTTATTTGTGCACACAATGTGAACCAGTTTAGGGAAGTTTGAAGCACCATAGTCTTGACAATTTACTCCACTATTTAGATCCCTCCATACAGATGTTAACTAGTTAGAAGCACCATAGTCTTGACAATTTACTCCACTATTTAGATCCCTCCATACAGATGTTAACTACTAGATGTTAACTAGTTAGAAGCACCATAGTCTTGACAATTTACTCCACTATTTAGATCCCTCCATACAGATGTTAACTAGTTAGAATCTGGCTTATTTTATCTCTCCTGCTTTTCCACCCTCTGGTGCATGTAATTCTGGTAATAGCAAATAAGTTTCATAATTGTGCCTACTGTTTGCTGTTGAATGTGCATGTAATGTTTACTTTGCTTTATAGCATTTCTTGTTATATATCTTTTCTAACACTAACACTATGAAAACTCACTTTGTGATTCAGTCAAGGTAGCTAGTTAAATGTAAGTTTTCTTATACTAACACTGTCGAAGCAGGCTTTTGGGCATATGGAGATATTAGATTAATTTCAAAGCTTGTTCATTTGTCTTGCTTTTGGTGAAAAAAACTTACCCTTCTATTTTTAATAGAAGTGGAGATTTAAGATGATACCAATAACTCCATATGCCCAAAAACTGGCCAGCTCCTGATTCCATTGCACCATGACACAAAAGTATAATAATATATTAACTGTTGAGTCTAAAAAAAATATATATATATTCAGTAAAAATTGCCCAATGGGCTGAAACTTGTTAATGTCTTTGATGTCATAATTTTGATGAGTGCCTGATTTCACCACGATACACACTTATCTTTTTGCCGTCTGCTAAAAGTATTTTTGCCGTGCAATGTGCAACTTTTTACAAAGAAAATGAATATAATTACCGATTAAACTGAAATCCCCCTAACGGCACCTACTTTTACTTCCATATCAAAATTCTTTTTAAATAACTTACAGAGCAGTTTTCGCCTGCTATCGGTTTATCTCCTTATAGAATACATTGAGTAAATTACATTTGATAGGAATAGTACACATAATTTCTTCTCTTTACTTTGCATCTATTAATTCATAAATTCAAAGACAAACAAATTTAAACTCTTTTAGTTATGTGTTTGTTCTTTTATTTCCCTCCCACTCATTTCTTTTTTGTCTTTTTTTTTTGCTGATATCTTCAGTCATAATGGAAACGTTTTTGTATCTCCTTTTTTTTAACAGGACATCAAAGAAATTGTACTTTCACAGAAACATTGGAACTTTTAGGACTAGCTGTAGAGAACGATCCGGACATAAGGTAAGAGCTTTGGCTTTTTGTGATCAAACTTGCTTTTCGTTGTAGTCACAGTGTTGCTCAAAGCATTCAGGTCATGCATGTGCAGTCCAAATGAGACAAGGACAGAACAGTTGGGTTTTTTTTAATTTGTCCAGAGTCCAGTTGTTTTTGTCTACCTGGTGGGCCTGCATCTATACACACCTAGAAAGGAAAGATATCTTTTGTCTGTAGTTGATCTCGAAAGATGACCTAATTTTTTTCAAAATGCGTATTATAGTAAGTGCCTTTGGTGTAGTTTTTGCTCATTTGATGTTTGGATTTGTAAAGATTGCTTTTATTAATGTGAAGGATATATTTGTTTTATTGTGCAAGAAAATTCTTTTTCGGTACAAAAACTTGAAGGAGGGGAGTCACCAGATGTGTCTTGCAGATTTTAGGACAAGAAATTGTCAGGTGCCGCATGGCCTTCTTTGTTTCCATCTTGTCTTGATTTCCAACCTTCTATTATCTTATTTGTTAGATATTCACTCATCATAGTTTTCAAAGATTTGCTTTTATAAAATAAACTTGCCTATCATATTTAGTTCACCAGAAGGAAGTGAATAACATTTGTGCCAGCTTGTAAATGGCATTAACGGAGATGTAAAATGTCATATTTAGATATGAGGACCTAGATGTGCAGAGCTGGCATCCCGTGAAGAACAAAAGACAATCTGGTTGAGCCACTGAGTTAGTAAAAGAGACCAATGCTATAGTAGCAACTAGATTTTGTAGAGGTTTAAACAAGTGAATTTTTATATACATAATCAATGTGCCACAACAGGTGATTATTTGTGTCTGTCCATAATGTTTGGTGTCTCTCCCAATCTTAACTTTGTTGGTACGAGAAGCTTACTTTTTTTTAAGGCTAGGTTTTTGTTTGTTTTTTGGGGGGTTGAAAAAAAAAAAGCAATATTTTCTGTGATGTCTTGTGGGTTTACCATACAAATCAAGTTGTACATTAATTCTTATACTTTTATCTGTCTGCAGAAATACAAGGAAAAGGAAACTAGTGCACGGCACTGTGATCTACAAACGCAAAAATATCCTGAAGGAAGGGAAGCGTTTGCGTTTAGACAACGGACAGGTGACGAAAGAACCTACTCACACTTTTTTCGACGACGAAGGAAATGCTATTAGTGTTAAAAATAATAACAGTGAAAAAGAAGAAGAACCCAAGAAACCTCAGCACATCATTTTTCCAGATAGTGATCAGGAAGAGGACGAAGGACCACTCAGTATGCCCATCAGGCACTTTTCCTCTAGTCCTGGGAGCAAGTTCTCCACTCAGCACACAGACTCCACCAACAATCGGTCTAAAAGAAGTTGGCGGAGAGAGGAGTTCGTTTTTGACGAATTTGGCATCATGCATGTCAAGGGAGAGAACGGCTCCAGGCCAACGACCGGCCATAGGTTCAGAGGGGACCTGGGATTTATCCCGTCTGCGATGGATGCATTCTTTAATCGCCCAAAACCAAGGAGTCGTAGCTTTGACGAGATTACCAGGACGAGGAAACCAGGGTTGTCTCAGGATCTTCTGGGCCTGTCATCTTTTGTGTCCAGGAACGTGTACAAGGCCGGTGTACGCAAAGCCTGGAGGTCTGCAGACGTAAGTGTATTTCTTTATTTCTCCCAGACATACACAAATGTAAGTGCATGTCTCTCAGGACTTTTACTTCTCTTTAAGTTAAAGGGTGTAGTTCTCACTGTTTAGTGCTTTGGGATTTCATTTTGTATGGGTTGCTGGTTGTATTAGTTTATAATACCACCGGACGCTGTGTTCCTGTGCTGTGTTTTCAGTTTTAAATCCTTAGTTTTCTTGCGCCTGTATTACTGCTATGCATTGTTGTCCTTGAGCCTTTTACTGTCTAGGGCGAGGACGTGAAGAGTCAAATGAAAGAAGCCATTGAACTGTTTTGGTTTAGAATATGGATTTGTATTTTGACATAATTTTTTAAATTCTATGTGTTTTGAAGTTGGTTGTCTAGATGGCAGGTCAAGTAGTTTGAAACTTTATTTGATTAAGACGATGGACATCATCCGCTCCTGTGCTGGTTCCTTTTATCTCAGATTTAATAAAGACTGGCAGTTTTTTAATGACTTTGTATTGTCTTATTTTAAGAATTCTCATGTGTTTCAAGTACTCTCCATTGAAATATTTTCCCTTTCTGTCCATTTTTTTCACTAGAAAGCATCATCTTTAGAATGGGTTGGATTGTACTATTTGGGTCTTCAAATTTCTACGTTTTACCAGATATCTAAGTTTGTAGTGTACAGTTCAAGATATGATTACATAAACATCAAAAACAAAACCAGTTAATACCAAATCAGTCATCATATATACCTTGTTTTCATCTACAGGACATTGTCACCTATGAGACATCTGTTGTTCTGAAAGGGGACGAGGAAAAGGCGCATCGTTCCAAGCAGGAGTTCAGGAGGCCCCCGGGCCTGTCGCCGGAAGAGTATAGAATTCGAGAAAATAAATACTTCAGCAGAAGATTTGAGCTCTTCTCACTCTATGATAAAGGGATCCAGCTTGATGACGGTAAGTCTTTTTATTATGTCTCGTTTGGTTTCTGTACGAATCTAGGGAAAATAAGTGGGTGGTTTGTGGGTGCTTTGGTGTGGTTTGCTCCTTCTTTCCTGTCAAACATATGTCATCCTTATCATATCTCTTCCTTCATCTCTTTTCCTCCTTTTTTTATTTATTACTCTCTTGTAACACCTCTATTCTTCGGCATTTATATGACCTAATTGTATTGCAAGTGCTGTAAAACGCTTACTAAAACAAAAAAATAGGGCAAATAGCTCAGTTGGTATCATGCTGGGCTGCAGGCCCCAATATATGAATCCTCAAAAGGGCATTTTAAACTGGGGTTGATTTGGGGTGTTTTTGAGACTCTCCACCCGGTTGACTCGTCCTATTCAAAATAGGGATTAAATTCAAAGGTTCCACCTCTTAACTCATTCGCTACATATCATTTTCTGCTTGTGGACAAATTTTTTTGCGGGAGGGTGAAATGAGATGGTGACTAGTGCTCAGTTCACAGGTGTTTGGTTTGGGCCACAAACTCAAATAAATATTAACTATATACCAATATTTTTAGTATGATTTGTAGAATACATCTGTAATGTTTATTTGTGTATTTTCCAACTTTGGTACCTGTAAGAGGTGATTAGGCAACACAATTTTACTTGGATGTGGATAAAATTTGGAACAAAAAAAAATTGATTATCTTTGGGGAAACTGAAAAAAATAATGTTTGCACCTAGATTCTAGTCAAATGATACATTAAAATAACCATAAATGAATATAGAACTGTTTATAATCTTGAAAAAAGTACAAAATGCATTCACAAACATAAAAAAACCCACTCATATCTTAAATGGAATTATTCAGAATTGCATTTGAAATAAACCTATACATGTTTTGGATGGTACTTTTTGTGTAATTTCACCAAAAAATAGTGACTTTGGGGAGAGAAAAAATATTTTGACAATTTAGTTCTAGACCTAGATCTAGCACTGAAAAATATTGATTTCTCAGTAACAGCGTACTGGCAATTTGTGTCCAATGGTGTCAATATTCTAAAGAAGAGTCCTGCATTCCTTTAGTGAGCAAAATAATGATACATTTTTTGTGTAAAAGTACTAAGACTGGTGTCAAGGCTATTTACATCACGATAAAACAAAGTCTTTCGAAATCGTGTTTCAAAACTGAATTTAAACTTCCGATTTTCAGGTGGAAACGCTTGACCTGGAAGTCAATGTTATATTATAACCTTTATTTTAACATGGATATGTGGATTGGAATAAAATCTAAGCTAGAATTATAGATCGGTTCTCGAGGCGTCGGGGGCGGCTTGGCGTACAGAAGACACTTTCGCCGCGCCACTGGCCACAGCTCGGCGTAGCGAATGAGTTAAATAATTTTACAGTTTTTAAATTGAAAGGGACTTTAAACCTATACAATGATAAATGAGTAATCTTTAGTGACTACTTCGTAGACCTGCAGCACTGTGAGGAAACTCAAATCCGCAAAAAATGTCAGATAGAACTTTGTAATTCTGAAGAAGCGCAGCGACCTGTCAAAGATACCTTCGTCTTCCCCTCCACAGCGGGTGGTTGTCTTGGACAGGTTTGGCGGTACCACCCAGTGTGCTCTTCTTTCCGAATGATTGATTTTATTACCTGGTCAGTGAGAATAATTATGAGGCTTTACATTTGCTTATTGTTGTGCGTTGCCTCCCCAGAGAGTTGGTACTCAGTGACCCCAGAGGCTATTGCTGCATACACAGCTCTGCGATGTAAGGGCAAGACAGTCATTGATGGGTTCTGTGGGGCTGGGGGCAATTCCATTCAGTTTGCCAAGCACGGATGTCGAGGTAAGTTTGGTTATGCTCAATTGAGACAAATCACTCCAATGGAGATTTCCTGAATTTTATTTTACTTAATTTTTTTTGGTATTTATAGATATAAAAGGCAGTTAATATTGTTGTTTTGCATAGTCTCAGAATTTAGAATTTGTTGTTTCTGCCTGTCTCATCAGCTGCTCTAGCTCAGTGTGCCGAAGGGGGAGGGGGGGGGGGGGATATGACTTCCAAAAGGTAGGGTGATATGGTAAGAGAGAAAGGGAGGCCAAGACTGAGAGGGAAAGAGAGTTTTTCAAGTACAAAAAAATACAAGAACTCCCAATAAGAAGGAAAAAAGAAAAGAAAAAGAAGTCTTGCAAAGAAAAGGGGGGGATCAATCTAAAACTAAAATGATAACATGGGTAATGTGTGGGCGCTACCTCTGAACCAACCAGGAAGCAGTAGTCAAGTTGAATGGGGCTTTGTGGGTAAATAACCATGGTGACTTGTAAAGGTGGTTGCGGAGTAGCTATAAGGGTCATCATATAAGAAAATGCACTGCAGGTCAGTGAAAGGAGGTCAAGTACGAGGGCTAACATTTGCATTTACAGCTCTGTACCTTTAAAGTTATGATGCATGTTCCAAACTTTTTATGAAATCTTTCCTGTTTCGGTGATCAGCTTTGATATTGATCCCCAAAAAATCATTTCATGATCAGCTTTTCACATTGACCTCCTCAAAATCTTTTCAGTGATCAGCATTGACATTGATCCGAAAAAGATTGACATGGCCAAAAACAACGCTAGGATTTATGGTGTGCTGGACCAGATTGAGTTCCACTGCGGGGATTTTTTTGAGGTAAGTCATTTAGTTATGTATAATAGTACAAAGGACTTTCTGTTACTTCCTGAAAAGACGAAATAGATAATTCAAGAAAAATGGTGAGAAATGGAATGACAGATGTAAGGGTTGCTATTTCATTGGCTGTGGTCATTCTCCAAGTAATTGTTTATTCAGATCCATAGCTAGTAACTGCAGCTTTTTTTTTTCTTTTTTCTTTTTTTCTTAGGAAGAGTTGAAGTGGGTCTGGGCAATCAATTTCAAGTGATATCATGAAGACATAATAAAACCTATTACTTGAGTGTTTAGATTTCATCGCAGATTTTCCCCATTTTCTCGGAGGGGGGGGAGGGGCGTTGTAATAGGTACTCGCAATCTATTACCTGCTAGGTTTGTTTTTCATTGTCTCCACGGACATCTGTAATGTAATGGTTTGGCTCAGGGGGCTCTCGTGGCCTAGAGGTTAAGGTGTTGGCCTCTCATTCAAAGGTCCCGGGTTCGAATCCAGGTAGTGACCGAAACATTTTCTTCTCTAAATTTATCTCCTTTCACCTCCTTTCCTGCTCTCTAGCAATGTTCTGTCGTCTGCTTTTGTCTCCTCTTTCTGCCCTCACTCCCTCATCTCCTTTGCCCCCCCTCCTCTGGGCTCCTGATTCTTTCTACAGCCTTTCTACTGCTACTCCTTGGCTTCTTCTTACTGCTGTCTTTCAGCCACACCCCTGATCTTCTGGTTGGAAAGATCTACACCTAGCCTTCTCGGACAAGGCGAAAAATCTCGGAGGGCCCGTGTGCAAGTTGCGCACATTAAAGATCCCTTGGTGGTCTAAAATCAATAAGAGTAGGCTTCGGCCGCTACCCGGGCAAAATTCAAAATTTCCTACCAACTGAAAAAGTTTAATGTGTCCCGCGCGCTCATATGACCTTATGCAGTTGCGAGCGCCGTAAAACACTTTCAAAAAATGGTTTGGCTCATGGCCTTACACACAAAAGACATGAATTTTATTCACATGTGAGGAAGTTAATGCACTGATTTTCACCATCGTTCTGCTTTCCTTTGTCTTGATATGTAAAATAATGTGATTCAGTTCAAGTCATTTGTTGACATCCTCCTCGTGGGTGGTTGCCGCATGTTCTGGTGTGGTTTCCTTGTTCTTTCCTATCAAACATCTATCGTCCTTATCTCTCCTCCTTCTGTTTTGTGTATGTCACTCTCTTGTAACACATCTATTCTTTGGTACTTATATGACCTTACTGTGTTGCAAGTGCGGTAAAACTCTTACTAAAGCTAAAAAAAACCATCCTCCTCTTCCTTCCTTCAGGAGGCGCTACAGTTCAAGGATGAGGCGGAGATTGTTTTCCTAAGTCCACCCTGGGGAGGGCCAAATTATAAGGCCTCAAAGGTTTTTCCAATGGAGGACATGCAGGCCACACGGGTAAGAAGCTCTGTTCTTGAAAGACTTTTTTCTGTGATAGATCGTTGTTCTATTGATTGTTCTGTCATTGAAAGAAAAGGGTTAAAGAAGCATTGATAGACCGAAAATAACATACTTAAAGTTAAAGATTTTGAACTGATCAGTGAAGGGAAAAGATTGGGATAATATGGGGTTGAGTTTGTTTTTTAGAGCAGCTGAATAGGAAAAAGTGACGAACTGTTATCACTGATATTTATTTCAGATCTAGCATTATAAGAAGAAAAGAAAGTGTTTTTTATGCGTGCAGATGATTAGAGAGATGGTGGGTAGAGGGCGCTACTAGTAGGTTCTGCTTGTGTACACCCTTTTTATATGTAGATGATTAGAAAATGGATGGTTAATTTAGTGAATCCTTTTTCTTCTCTCCCTTTCTGATGTTCCTGTCTGTCAGTCTTTCGTGCCTTTTTTTCTTCCCAGAACTAAATGACTGTTTGCTCGTCGATTCATTCATTTTCACTTATTTCACTCAAACTATGTAAAAGAGGGGGTTGGGTCACCGACACAGTCACAGCTGTAATTCATTGGTCTTTTGTTGTTATTTGAAATATGTTAAATCCCCTCATCAGGGCAGTGCTACTGTACTGACTGAAGGTGTCTTTAGGCCATTCCCAAAAGGGGGGGATATTAACATGTTCTTATGCGCTGTAGAATTGTAAATGGGCTGATTTATCAATGTCATGCTCATACTGTGCCGGAACAACACTGGGGGAACTGCTGCTTTTTCTTTCCTCATCCTTACTATCGTCATTTTTCCTCTACTTTTGTATGTTTGTCACTCTAGAACTGCTAATATTTTGGGGGTAATATTTTGATAGTCGAAGCAGACTTTGTGCTTTTGACGCTAGAGAGGTGAGCAGAGTGAGCCTGATTCCCTGTTTGGACTTCTCTGTTGACATCCAGCCCTTGGCGCTCATATGGCCTTATGCAGTTACAAGTTCCTTAAAACTTTACTAATACAAAAAACAAAAAAATGTTTTAAGATTTTGTTTCTTTTTTCCTTCTGCAGTTGTTGTCGATTTCACGGGCCATAACGGAGAATATTATTTTCTTCCTGCCAAGGAACTGTAGTGTTGAAGAGGTTTGTATTTGTACATTTTTATTTCTCACTATCTTTGATTCTTTGATATTTTCCAGTTGCATCCTGTCTTATATGTTAGCAGCTAATGAACTGTTCAGTGTTGTTTGCTTTTTTTTTTTTTCTCAATATTTTTGGTGGCTTATAAGCAAAGTAAATTTTTTTTATGCCATTTTATTGTTTACTTCAAATTAGCAATCTAGCAGCACTTGACTGTTATTCTGGCAACATGCTGTTCTTTTAAAAAAAATTGTACTTGAATAAAAGTAATAGTAAACTGAAAGATGAAAAAAGGTGGGGGGGGGGGTGGAGTTAAAGGGACTTGTCTTATTTTTCCTACAACGGAGTTGACTAAACCTGGACTCACTTTATAAATGTTTTTAAAATCTTTTTTTAAATATCGATATTTGGATAATTGCTCAAAGTTTTTCACTTGAAGTATGCCTGAGTGCTGTAAACTCATTTTGTTCAAATACCAAAAAGACCTTTTCTTTTCTTCTCTCCTGTACAGATTTTTTCGCATGCAGGTTCAAACAAGAAAGTCGAGGTGGAAAAGAACTTCATGGGCCGCTGTTTGAAAGCCTTGACTGCTTACTACGGCGACCTCGTGATGCCACAAAACTGGGGAGAACCTCAGGCTTCGAAAGGGACAAGCAGATGTCGATAACTTCAACACACGGCACGTGACATTAAGATTAAAAGTAAAAACCAGCAGTGTTTGATAGTTCTGCATATTTCGATTTATTAATTAAGTTTTCATCCGCTGAAGTAAACTACTGAATAGCTTCATTTACCCAGTTACTGTCCATCAGTAGAAGGCTGCTAAACTGATTAGACTGTGTCAACTACTGATTTATGTTTTATATTCTAATAGTTATAAAGCAAAGAAAACCTTGTGGCTACAAGTGATGTGTTCTGAAGTATAATCTTAATGCCTGAATATAATGATACAATGGTAGAATGTGTTCACAGCAGGAACAATGAGATTTTTATCCTATAGATGATCACAGCTAAAAGCATACATTAGTAAAATGATTTTTTTTAAATGACCGTTTCTGAACATGCAGATTTTTATTCCAGTTTGATGAAGCTAATTCACAACCTTTAGTCCATTGTAATGTTGTGAGATAATTTCCATAGGAATTTAGATTTTGATAATGTATTGGGCTTTTTACTCGAGTTTGATCAAAGAAAGTTGCCAGTCTGACACTCTTAGTATAATCGAAGACAAAATTCCCAGGAATAGTTTAAAATGGATGTTCTTTAGGATTGTGTGTGCTCCTGACTGAGAAAGAAAATACAAAGTACAAAAAAAAAGAAATGGTAAAAGAGATGTTCAATAAGGTTCTGTATGATGTTCGTAACTGAGAAAGAAAATGCTCGGCATTAGAAAGAAAGGATAATATTACTAAGGCTCACCAATGAAAATCCATCAGCATTGGGAAATGAAGGGTTCATTTAGTTGCCGAAAGTAAAGACTACCAAGCCTCCTGTAAGAAATGTCGCATTCTCTGTGCAAAGAAACATCTTGTTAACATTCAGATCATGCAAACTTCTCTTCTTTTTTTTTTTTGCCAGTGCTTCTTGTTTTATTCAGTGCCTCTCACCTTTAAATAATCATCACAGAATTATGTTTGTCAGTCAAGAGCAGACTTAAGTTTTTCATCATTTCATCGGTTCTTTTTCAAACCTCCTCAAGTAATGTCATTCATTCACTTAAAAAGCACTGCCCTAATAATTTTGTTTTGCTCATGATAACAATTTCATGTGAGGACACTTGCATTGATCTGGGTGTGATTCTCTACTTGTTCTTTTTAATTTTATTTTTGCTGAGGGCCTTGGACTTTTAAATATTCTTTTTAAAAATCGGAAATTAACTTCCTGTACAAGTCCACAATCTCCATCAGGTAGCTTATATTAGTTTTTAAATTATTAATAGGGTAGTTTGCTTGTTTGTGCTTTTTATTGGGGGGGGGGGATTTTATTTGGTTGTTTTAACAGAAAAATTCTTCAGACATGTCATGTAGGGATTCCAAGTTCTGAACTAGCACTGAAGTGGATTCTAAAGATCATGTGTAAAGTAAATATTTCAAGCTTTAGTGTGAAAGGACTTTGGGATGAAGAAGTATATGTTTTTGTTTGGCCCAAATACAAAACAAATACAGTGGACACTAGTCTAAAATGGCCTTCCATTGTTGAGAGAAAAATGGCTGTCTTGAGCAGATGTCATCTAATGCGCCCGCAGTCATTGTGATGTGAAAAATGTGCACAGCCGGAAATAGGAAGTGGCCGTCTGTAAAGGTGATTATTATGTTATACAGATGGCAGCTAGAGTAGGTTTGTCTGTACTTATACAGCTGCTGTTGAAGCTCTGAGGCTCTGCCATACCTTGAGTCTTTCATGTGTGTGAGTGGAATGGAGCAACTGTGTGCCTGAGAACTATTTTGTCCCAAGGGTGCTTAAGTAAATTGGCACTTTGGACAAAATAGTTGTGAGGTGACGAAGTGTTCATGTAAGAATTATTGAAATGCTTGTTGTATGATGATTCTCATGACTTTTTGTGTGAAAATTAAAATTGGAGGTTGCAATCTTGTAGGTTTTTTTTAGCTTATTTCTTGTGCTACACAGCTCTGGGTAAAAAGGAATGCTGACAGTTATGTGGACTGAATAGTTTTCTTAATCATTGTTATGGTCAAAATTGGGGTAAAAGCATGAATAGAGTTGCACAAGTGCTGTCTGGGAGTGAAATCAAATTTTGAATACATTTGTGTGTTCTTCCATCCTTTTAAGATTTTTAAAAATGTGTCAGATAGGATTTGGGGGATTTTTGTACTTTTGAAATAGATTTTCAGTGATGTATGTACAAAAGTATAAAGTATGTTGCATTAGTGTCCCGACTCTTGGTAAATAAAACCTACAAAGCCTCTGTGGTGTGATTGCCTCTGTCAGAAATGTTGAAGTCCTCTCCAGATTGGCAAATTTCCTATTAGTAGATTTCGGGCACAATGTGTTTTTAATAGTTATTACAAGAAGAGATTGCATTTATGTAGTAGTAGTGCATGTCTGTAATTGAAAGAAAGCTCTTGTGTGCTCTACGATTATTGCGAAAGGATGGATGAAGAATGTGAGAGACCCACCTTATTGTGTTCATGAATTTTTTACCTTTGTATGATTCAATTTAAAAGCTATGTCGTGTATAAACCACTGTGGCACTCGGTCAGCTAAAGATATTCTTTCTGACAAAAAATTGTTTTGAAGAGCATATATTCGTTTTAAGAGGTAGCTCGTTAGATTTTTAGGACCAGAGTTCTGAACTGATCATGATCTCGTGTATGATGGTTTTGATTATGCCGGGCAGTTTTGATGCTGCGTGACTAGTTTTGATATTGCGTGATGTAATTTTGAGGAGTTTTCTAATTTAAAGTTTAATTTAAAGAGCTTATAAATTATCTCAGGGAAAAAAGGTAATGAGTGCATTTTATTCCTAAAGCTTGTCTTGGTGTCCCTGGGAGAGGGGGGTAAGAACCATAGTAATCTGAAACTGTTGCTTTTAGTCCTACCTGATTTTTAGATTGCTTCAGCTTATTTGATGTAGATTTTGAGTATTATTTGATTCATTTTGATAGTAATGGCAGCTACTGTTACGCAGCAGGTTTCAAACTTGATATGTTATGCAAAAATTCATGGTTTGGGTCGAGGGTTCAAATTTAATTTTCTTTTCCCTATCTGAATATTTCTGGTCAGCCTGGTATTGTAACCCCGAGTCAAGTGCTGCAGTGACCTCAAGGACCATGTCCTTTGTGTCTGTGGAAAGGTCACACCTATGGAGCATTTTTGAGTAAATTGTCACAAGTTTCATTTGAACTTTGAGTGTAATATTGTATCCGTATATGTTGATTCAGACTTTGATTGAGAAGCTATTTCCTAAAGTCTGAGAAGCTGAAATTTTAGACATTTTATTAAAATATTTGGTACAGTTCTGCTGTTTGATTTTAATGTCACGTAATTTCATGTAATAATGTTAGCCACTGTCCTTGAACTCCAGTCAGAAATTATTAAAGAGTTCCTAGTACAGATTACGGTAACTTTGTTAGAGTTTTATGACTTTGTCAGTCAGTCAATGTGTGTCCGACTCATGTGTAGCAGTAGCAGTATTAATATAGTGTTATTACTTTCCTGAATTATGGTCAGGTAATGATTAGTTCAGTTCTTGGAAATGTGAAGTGGAAGGACTTGTTCCTTATCACTTCAGATTTGTTGTAATTTGTCTATTTTGTCAGGATTTCAGCAGACCGAAGGGCTAGAACCCAAATTGTCGCTGGATCGGAAAAGTAAAGTAAAGAGTCAGGATTTCAGATGTGTACATGTTTTGCCTTTTGGTCTAATGCTGTGCCCTGCGTGAGGCCTGTTGACTGACTTGAAGTGCTGTTTTGTTTAATGCAATGGGAGTATAGTGCTGCTCTTGGGGTTGTGTTGTTTCTTTATAGGGGGGGGGGGGGGG
>NW_004797742.1:31030-32456 GCF_000002075.1 Aplysia californica
TATAGGGGGGGGGGGGGTTGTTTGTTTGTTTTGTTGGGTTTTTTATTTGTTGGTGAACATTGTCAGAAGTTTTGTTTGAAAAGTCAATGATAGCAAAATTGTTTTGTTTGGAAAGTCACTTCTCACGTTTTTTGGGGGGAAAATCGCAGTTGATAAAGATAGAAAAATGGTGCCTGTATTTTGTTTTGAAATTCATTTTTTGGTAAGTTAACTTCAATTTAAATTTTCGTGATGTTCAATGTTCTGACACATATTGACTGATTGTTGTTGTATATATGTTATGAATAAAATGTTTTTAAAAAAAACCTTAAGAAGTTTGCGGTTTTCCTTTGTATGTCCGACCTCTTGATGAATTATGTTGTTAATCTTATTCTGATTTCTTTTGTTTGAACAAAAATTTCCCTGTGGCTACGGTCTTAATGATTACAAACTTTAGTACTATGTGATGGGTAAATTTTGAGTCACATTACAGTGCTAGTCTTGTTGGTAAAGTAATGGACTTGATATCTTGAGATCAGGAGTTTGATTCCCAGATTTTCAATAAATCAATTGTGCCAGTCGGAACAATATGTCCTCGGAACCAAAGTTACCAAATCTTTTTTTCTTGATTTTACCCAGGTTTAAGTTACAACTCTCCCTCTCTGTTTGCCTGTCTGTCTGTCTGTCTGTCTGTCTGTCTGTCTGTCTGTCTGTCTGTCTGTCTATCTACCTGCTGTCTGTCTTTCTGTCTGTTTATCTGTCTGTCTGTCTGCCTGCGTGCCCGTCTGCCTGCCTGCCTCTCTGACTGACTGTCTGTCTTCTGTCACAAGCATCAGAGGTGGAAAACATGTATGAAATCACTGAGCTCCAGACAGTCTTCTTGTTTGTCCTCCTTTCCTTCGGGACTGAAAGTTCATCGCTGTTTCTTTCCTATTTCTTGTAACATCTTTAAATCTTATGTGGGTGGTTGGCGGGAGCTCTGGTGTGGTTTGTTCCTTCTTTCCTATAAAAAATCTATCGTCTCTATCTTCCCTCCTTCTTTTTTATATTTGTCACTCTCTTGTAACACCTCTAATCTTCTGCGCTAAAATGACCTAATTGTGTTGCAAGTGCGTAAAACTCTTACTAAAACTAAAAAACTCAAATCTTATTATTTGGTCTAATTGCGTTGCAAGTGCCATGAAACTCTTACTGAAACAAAACAGTTAATTGAGAATGAACTGGTCAGCGGAAGGAACTTTTAAAGTAATTTTTCTCTATCTCACTCTAAATCCATAAAGGAAAGTATTCACACTGACACTGAAAGCTCTCTTGTGTGAGAGATTTTCTGAGGATCGACCTAAAGACTTGTCCTTCCTATTTTTACGTGTAATGGCTAACTGTATAATATTCTGTCACTTATCTTAACTACACAATACCCCCCTCTCTCTCTCTCTCTCTCTCTCTC
>NW_004797742.1:34467-36056 GCF_000002075.1 Aplysia californica
GTCACATGTGTTTTCCATTTATACAAATACATTCAGGCTAGATCTACAGTTTATTTGATATTTCAATTTATGAGTTACACAAAGTCCAAAAGAAACTCGAAAATGTAATCAGCCAATAATCGTGGTTAAAGCCTTGCGCTGACCACTCATGCAGCATACTATTACTAATTTAAAACTAAATAAATTCTGCATCATACATTACATTAATGATACATCTATGTTAAAAGACGCCCGAGATATGGTCACTCAAAACTGACTTTAAAAAAAATCAGGCTTGGCAAAATTGTGCGAAATCAAAGAAACGCAAAATTGTCCTCGCGTTTGTATTTGTATTGAGGAGCATCAATATTGATAGAATGGACATACTTTGCATATCCAATGAATGGAGAATGTAGTTTCTTCAATAAAAAAAATATTTCATTTCTACATGTTATTACAATAGTTTCAAACGAATCGGAAAACAGGGCAATCACAAATACCAAGCAAAACTTAGACTTAATAATAGTTAGTGTGCTCATTGTTATTTTGCTCAGGAGCCACTGGTTTAGTTTAGTGCGCAAACCCTTTGGGCATCGACTCTATTAAATTTTGGACATAATCACTTGTCATTTCATCCCAAATATCACAGAGAGTTGCAAACAAAGGGTTTGAATTTGTTGCAAAGTCACTTTTCTTCAGTTGGTGTTTTATGGGACTTCACATGCATGTAGGATTCATATCAGGGCTATTTATTGGTGACCACTCCAAACTTGATTAGATTTGGATTTCCAAGAAACGTCTAGTGGCATTGGCCATGTGAGAAAGTGCTTTACTAGACATGGGGATGTCTGCTTGAATGACACCATGACGAAAATAAGGGTAAGACATGACGTTCCAGCATTTGAGTGATGTAGTCCACTAAACCAAGCCACCTGGTGATTCTCACGAAGGCGGTTTTGTTAATTCCACTCCAGACCTCCCAAAACCACGGCAGTTTCGTGGCCTCTGTTCCTCACTGACAGATAATTATGTCCAACGTTTAACTAACACATTCCTTGGGCAAAAACGGTTTCGTGCTTTACACGAAACCATTAGCCTCTAAACAAAAACAAAATAATACGAATGAGCACATGTAATGTTAAGTCCAGGTTTGGCGTGGTATTTGTAATTGCTCTGTTTTGCCATATGTTTGAAAATATCACCAGAAGATGCTGTTTATTGCAGAGACAACAATTTATCATTCTCTTTGTAAATTGATATTTAATGCATGCCCATTCTACCAATGTTGATGCACCTCAATATTCGCGCACGCACACTTTTACATTTCTTTGATTTCGCACAATTTTGCCAAGCCTGATTTTTTAAAAGGCCAATTTTGAGTGACCGTATCTCGGGCGTCTTTTAAAATAGAAGAAAGATAAATGGCTCAGATGACGCAGAATTTACTTAGCTTCAAATTGGTATGCTGCATGAGGGGGTCATGTTAGGCTATGACACGATGGTTGGGTGGTTACATTTTCACGTTTCTTTTGGACGCCACTATATCAGTGGGTGTATGTGTGAAAAAGAGAGAGGGGGGAGAGAGGGAGAGAGAGAGAGAGAGAGAGAGG
>NW_004797742.1:37602-39769 GCF_000002075.1 Aplysia californica
TGTGTGTGTGTGTGTGTGTGTGTGTGTGTGTGTGTGTGTTTACGTGCGTGCGTGTGTGCTTGCGCGCGTGCGTGTTGATTTAGAGGGCAAATGCATTTGACTTTAAAGTCCCGGTGGTAATATCTGTTCATGTATTGTTGTATGTTTGACTAGGATGAAATCTTCACTCATTGACAACTGAGAGGTATATTATTACATTAAGGTTACGTTAAAATTGAGGACATAGAAAAAATCCTGAAACGTTTTTATTTTTAAAGCTATTTTAGTTATTTGGTAAGATCATCAACTACCACAATACAAAACTTTTACGAACAAGAAAAGCTGCATATTTAATCTTTTTAAATGTAGCTTTTTAAAATTAAAGTGCTGCATCGAAAAAAAAATGTAGTAAAACTTAAGGGGGGGGGGTACCACAAAGAAAAATACAAATGACAATAATATGCTTATCCTTTTTTGACAAAATGGTGCAGTGATATATTCATAAAGGCAACAAGCACAATTTTGACTCCATATTGGTAAAAAAAAAAAAAAAAAGGAGAAGCCCAGGCTTTTTTATTTTATTTAGAGTTTACGAAATCAATTAAACGGAAAAAAAGTGAGAAAAAAAAAGAAAATCTTTAATAATATTTTTCTATAACGTTCTCCATCCAAAAACACGCAACAAACGCTAAATGTTTTTTGTTAACGCCTGGGGTGACATCTATAATTATAGCCTGATATTGCATATACAGTGTTAAAGGCGTTTCTCTTTTAGAATGAACCATTTTGTAAGCTAAGTATATCATCATCTGTGTTTGAACTAAAATACATTTCAAAATTACCCCCCCCCCAAAAAAAAAACCCCAAAAAAACCCCCAAAAAATTAACGAAAGACCATTGCGACACTTGACAACACTTTTTTTAAATTTAAAAAAAAAAAGAAAAACTCCCCACAAATATCCTGTAAGTTTAAAGTCCCCTCTTTGTCTGAATTACTTTTTTTTTTCTTTAAAAAGGAAAAAAAATGTTTTGAAAGCGGAAAAAACATACAATCACAATTCATTATCTTACTGTTATCGCTGCAAAACACAGCAGGGAAAGGAGAGCTGTCAGCAACACAGAACACGTCGCCATCATTATAATTGCTGTGAAGTTCTCATCGGCTGTCTGCTGCTCTAGTTGTTCCTTCGCCGCTGTCTGGACAGAAAGAACTGGACAACTGATCCCTGTGCACTGACGGTTATCGTGGAAGAAACAACACACGCTAGTGCTGGGCGGCCAGGTTCCCGATTATTGAAAGCTAGAAATCGTAAGACTCGACTCCGAACCCAATTACTTTCTAATAATGTGATTTCTTCCGGTGGTTACCTGGTTGGCTCGGAGCATCTTCAGATTTAGGATAACTTTGATTTCGGAACACTACTAAGCATCAACTTTTATTTTTCAAAAATAAGTTCTAAAAAAAAAAGATTTTAATGATTAAAGTAACTGGGAACTGTTGGTTTACGTAAAAAAGAGTCGGAACTTTTCTTTCGTAGCATTAATCGTGGGATCGGTTCCGGATCTTCACACGCTTCACGAGGTTAAAGTAATCGATTACCATTAATTATAAAACAAGATTTGGCTGCATCACAAACAAACAACTTGAAAGGTAAGTGGTTGTGAGTTCAGTTTCCAACAAACATGTATTAACCCTCTAAGTGTCAAATAGAAGGGGGAAAAAATCGATGGTAACCGTTGTGCACGCAATACGCAAAGCTTCTGTAGCCAACAAACACTCTTCTTACTACTTGAACAGCTCCACTGCTTGTTATCAATTTTGTTTGATGTCTTGATTGCTATACATTGTATCTTGTATCAGTATTTGTGTCACAACGCAGTGGAATCAGGCGCTCGTCAATTTTAGGGCATATGGAGATATTGGTATAATCGTAAAGCCTTTATTTCTCTTGCTTTTGAAAAAAAAAATAGCCATCTGTTATGAATAGAAATTGAGATACTGGATTGCAATTGAAAGAGTAAAATTGGCGAATAAATGGCCACCGAAGTGTGATGACTTCCAAAGAATAAATATCCTTGGAAACTGCACATTTGCATATTTTGTGTGCCTGTAATCATCTTTTTTTGGGGTGGTAATATCAAAACAGGAATATGTTTTATATGGAAATAAAAGATGTGTAGTCCCCCC
>NW_004797742.1:41673-42917 GCF_000002075.1 Aplysia californica
ATTTATGAAGAAAAGTTGTTTAATCTAGCCTCAATTGTTGTGGAAAAGTATGATTAAGTTAAGACTAACTGAAACAAACTGCTGTGGCTTGGTAAGGCATATCATGGTGTGATGTGTTATGGTATTAATGAAAAAGGATAGGGTGAAAAAGGGTATGGAGGGGGGGGGGGTTCTACCGAAAATAGTATACGATGAGCTCGTCAAATACTGCAATCATAAAGTTTGGTGAGAATCTGGGCCGGTGTAAAGCCCTGTTCCCGATAGAGAGGTGGAAAAACCTCAATTGAAGACCCCGTAGTTCACATGGACCTTTTGCGGAACTTAAAACAGGGTCACGGACCCAGCAGCCCAGCATGCTACCAACTGAATTGACGGTGGGACTTCTAATGTTAAGAACATTGCAACAACATTAAAATATAAAAAACCACCATGCTCTGCCGACATGGTGTATTATCAACAACAGCTGGGACAACGAATTGTATATTGTACAGTGACAGGGTGCCACAGGAATCGTGAGGCTGAAAAGTTAGAGATGACATCGCGGTCTAAAAGGTTTATATAATGTAGAAATAATTATGTTGATGTTCAAGAGGTCATTTCTTTCAAAGTCAGCATCTGAGAGAGAAAAATGTAACATGTAGAAACATAGACCCTGTAGAGAATATAAAATGTCCACCCCTATTTATGATTTGTAATAAACTATTTTCTTCAAGTAATAAACGTTTACTCTCTCGCCCTACTTAGTTTCAGTTTTAGTTTTTTACTTTTAACAAATGAATTATTGGATTTAATGCCACCCATCGCTCCCAAAACGGTTGACATCGATCGATGATAATAATGGTCCTTATATGACAATAGTGATGATCTTGTACATTAAGCAATCTAGGCCTATTTATCAAAAGGCCTACCACAAACATTCTAGCTTCTCTCTCAATACCGTCAGGGACGTTACATTTGGCATGACTGAATGGTCCTTGTGTAGTCGTCATTTCTTTTGCATCTTTCATCAAGGCGTGAACAGAGAGTGTTGTGTCGACTATCTTTCTGTGGAGATAATGTGTCAGACAGCTGATTACGGAGAAAATAGAAGGAATGGTAATTTTTTTAAAACATCTTTTTGGATTCATTCTGTGAAGAAGACGTGTTGTATCACAACAAAATAGCGAAATAGAAAACAATAACCGTTTTTATCCTTGTGTGTGTTTGTGTGTGTGTGTGTGTATGTGTGTGTGTGTGTGTGTGAG
>NW_004797742.1:44792-46661 GCF_000002075.1 Aplysia californica
GGAGGGGGGGGAGGAGGAGGACGGTCGTTTTCTGATTTCGTCAAGGCATTTGTTGTTAGTTTGTTTGTTTGTTTATTCCATGGCCTTCAAACAAAAGAAACAGTTTGCTGAAGTTTCTGTCGTCTTGCTTAAAGTCCTTGATTCACGTCGGGTGGAACGGCGCCTGTGGAGTAGCGGTTAGGCGCTTAGCTGCCGCACACAGAAGACCTGAGTTCGATTTCCGTGTAGTAGGAAGACTTTTTATCGTGTTTGTTGGTCTTTCTGATGGGATTCTGTATCACGCTCAGTCTCACCTCGGGTTCACCCTCACGGGCAGGGTCGAAGCCCACTTCCAAAATGATGTAAATTAAATCTTGTATTATTTTTTTCAAGAAGTTTTTCGGCGCTCGCAACTGCATAAGGTCATATGAGCACCAGAAGATTAGAGGTGTTACAAGAGAGTAACAAACATTAAAAAAGAAGGAGTGGAGATAAGGATGATAGATGTTTGAAAGGAAAAAAGGAGCAAACTACACCAGAGCACCTGCCAACCACCCACATAAATTAAACCAATGGTGGCGTAAAAAAACATCCATGAAAAAAAAAATCAATAAAAGTCTGTGGGGTATTTTAGTTGTAGAAACGTCCATTTTGATTCTATTCTCGTACTTAACTAAGCCAAAGATTCTCAGTGATTTTGACTTTTACATGATATTGTAAAAAGTAATGTTATTTTTTCAGTGACATCTCATCTCTGTCACTTATCAGCTGAGAGCCCAAATAGTCAAACATTTCTACTTCCTCAATAGTTTCATTCTCAATAGTGATGACTAATTTCTAGAACAAATTTAATGAAAAACAAGAATAACCCTTTATCACTACATGGCATTGGACAGAAGGGCGAGAGCCCAGATGTTGCTGGATCGATAACAACAACAACAACAACAACAACAACTACTACTTCCTCAATAGTTTCATTCTCAATAGTGATGACTAATTTCTAGAACAAATTTAATGAAAAACAAGAACAAATTTAATGAAAAACAATAATAACCCTGTCCCTCTCCCTTTCCATAAAAAAAACAACAAAAAACAAAACAAAACAACAACCACAGCAACACTTCATTCCACTAACTGAAACAGAAAAAGTCAGTAAAATTCATAAAATATTTATTTGTAAAAACATTCCAGTCAAACATACATCTCAAGGCCCCTTGCAGGTCTTCGCAATTCTGGTGTTTGCTAGATAGAGCAGCTGGTACAGGATGGGTTGAACATGCCATCTATTTGAACAATAAAACTTTATTTTTTTTTAATTATAACTTTTGATTCTATTTTAGTTGGACTTTAAGATTTTGACACACAGATATTTTGACTGGTCTGATGTATGTCTGTGGCAAAACAAAACGCAGAACATCAACAGAGGAAGATTCAAAAACAATATATTTTAAATTTTGTATAACCTAACTACAATTCTGCTCACTCCTATAACCTGGCAGGATCAATACATGTACTGTAAAGCAACCAAAATTACAACTCATTGACAAAGTAAAAGCCTTGCTTATTAGAGGCTGGAGGTGGATTTTTTAACCTTTTTTTGGGGGGGGGGGATGGAGGGAGAGACACACTAGAACATGTGTCGTGTTAAAGTTTGGAATACATTCCTGTATTTTATCAAAAGTTAGAGCAAAAGTTGTTTGATTTTTCAAATGGACGACCTAAAGTCTACAGTACACCACATGACAGCAAACATTTCGCAAGAATAATCATAGCTGCATAGAAAAGTAGGAGGGAGGAGCAAACCACTCAGATTTCTCACCAACAACCCACACAGCTGAATGCAGAGGAGTGCAAAAAGATAAGAGCATACATGACCCCCTTCTCCCCCCC
>NW_004797742.1:46772-71498 GCF_000002075.1 Aplysia californica
CCCCCCTTTTCCCCCCACATTAACTCCTCAAACATGGAACAACCTAGTCTAAACTAGTGCCAGAACAAGATAGAATTATTTGAAAACAAGACTTCCAAGGATACATTGAAACAAAATAATACATAATAGCCCTATTATTTGAGTATACAAATAAAAAATACATGTATAGCATACTGTCACTTCATTTGACTTGAATTTTTTTTTTCTTACATTTTCACAACGGATTAATAGACCGATAGAAGTTGCATGTCACTATGAAATGATAACACTAAGGTACACAAATAATACACAAGATATAGACGATGGTTGGAACATGTACAATAGACAGTTTATGTTAGTGTTAATGAGGAAAGACACTTGGGGTATTTGGTAGGCCTTTCGGGGTAGTAAATAGGTAATTAATAATGACACCATATTCAATGCTCAAGTCACCACGCCTTATCAGTCAACAGCATAATCCCACTAGGACTAAGTCAGGGGAAGGGTTGTTTTTTTTCAGTTTTGAAACTTAAAAGAAAAAGAAAAAGTTCAAATCAAAACCATGACTAGAGCTCTTGTGCTCTTTTAATTTAAAACTTGGAAATAAAATTCAAAAACCCCACGAAACAGAATAAAATTAAATTGCAAGATAACTTTTCGTGTTTTTATTCGAACAACGCCCTTACCTGGAAACTCTCAGAAATAGATATGGGTGGTTGCTGAAAGATGCTGATGCAATCTTCAAAAGATACAAAACTATTTTCAATGTCAACATCCATGTCTGAACAGCACTCTCAACCATTTTACCAATCTCTTCCTTATACAAATTATTTAAAAAATAAAAATGGCAGATCTTTCAAATACAATGGCACAAGCTGAAGTAGCTATTTCAAACAGAATCACTAAAAATACTTCACCTGAAAAGTAACAAAAACCACGAACAAACACTTGCATTGAAAAGAAAGAAAAATTAAACAACTGGAAAGGGTCCCTGGTATACAAGAAGTTAGTGCATTAGGTTCAAACCACAATGTTGAACAGCATCACAACAAAATATCTGTTATATAAGCATGGTCAATGGGAAGGGGGGGGGGGGTTGAGAAAAACATAGCAGTAGTTTACTTGATGAATGTGACAAATATTATAATATAAATAAAATTATTGTCTCCTTTGTCCTTTGTCATATTGTAAAACCTTCAACCTTGCTTGTCGGGGCCAACCCAGGATGAGTGGGAAACAGAAAGATGGAGATACTCAGCGAAAAATAAACTTCCCTGTAGAGAAACAGAACACACACCTTTTGTTGGTGAAAGGACAAAGCTTACCATTACACCACAGCTGCTAATCATCATGACAATTTAAAAATAATTTACTCTGAGAGCATATCAAGCTACTTTAGCTCTATGGCCCAGGAAAAGCATTATGAAATGTGAGGCAGCGTGGTGGAATCAGGCTCTCATCAAAATAATCAAAGTGAAAAAACATGCATTTTTCCGCAGGTTTGTGGTTTTTTATCGAATTTTTGTTTTTTGGCTCAACACCTTTCATGCCTATTAAAGAACTCATTTATGTGTGAATTTTTCTGAAAAAGGTTGATTAAAGGCACAAAAAATGTAAATTTTCTGTTACCACGGACTCTTAAGCTAAGTAAACAACTAATCTTTGGCAGCCCTTTTCTCACTAATTTTACCTCTGAAAACAGGTGACCCCCACCTCCTTCTTTCGTAAATATCTCAACTTGTATATAAGATAAATGGATATTTTTTCATTTAAAAAAAGACAAGTGAACAAGCTTTAAGGTGATACCAATAACTCTACAAGCCCAAAAATTGACGACAGCCTGATTCTACCACCCTGCCTCACAAATACAGACACAAGACAAAGTCAGGATAAAATAAGGGATTCCAGTTATCTACCGCGGGTCCTACCAACCATTTACAGTACTACTTATAAACTATCTATTAAAATCAACAACAAAAAAAAGGAAATACATGTATATCATGTACAGATGGCATCATACTAAATAAACTGGCTACCAGCAGTGGAATTGAGCAAGTAGACAACTTGGCGACAGAACCTGACTTAAGCTCCAATAGTCACGCTGATGATCAGGTAAGACATGCTTAATTCTCTTTTCTATTACGTTTAAGCACACTTTCATCATCACAACAGAGCCACATAGAGCCAGGAAAATAAAAAAGGAAAAAAAGAACAAAAACAAGGACAAGACAGAAATTATAACATAATAGCTGGAGAGAGATACAGACCCTACCCAACGCACTCTACAGTAATCTACATTCAGATATGCAAATTACATAAAATAAATAATTCGCTTTATCACAGCTGCATGGTCATAAAAAGCCTTGGGTAAAAAAGTATTTCTGCAATTATTTTAGAAGTGAATACACTTTTGACAGGAGGAATGGTTTTGTGATATGTGATTGGATCGAATAAATGACCGTGAAAAAAACCCGACACAATGGTAAGTGTGAGATCAGATCAACAAAATCATTGAAAAATATGTACACTTCATATGAATCGGACATACATAACATGACATACCATAATATTAACAATAACAATAATAATAATAATAAATAATAATAATAATAATAAAAACAATGATAACAATAATAATAAAACAATGAGAATGACATGGAAAATGGCCCACAGGCTATATGGCAGTACTTTTGTTGTTTTATAACACACAAAATGAAAGCAATGGTAACCGGCTACACATCCTTGTAGGGGCTACAGCAAAGTTTGTTAAGTCTACTTTTGTTAGAGAGAAGCACTTGGACACAATACCAGTCATGGACTTCCAGGATAAAGCAAGCAAGACTTTCAGACAGAAATGACAGAAGGGCAATGAAGAAGAGAGACGTGCAAATGGACTTGTTTGAATTTCGTTTGCTTCAAGTGAAGTACGTGAACACTATAATGGTCTTCAAGAGTCAGTGCAGGAAAAGCAAAGTAGACAGACAGACAGATAAAACAGAGGAACAGTAAAGAAGTAGAAGTTACCGGTGGTGTCCTTCAACAAACTTAGAACAGCTATTTAGAGTTTTAGAAGAGGTTTTACGGCGCTCGCAACTGCATAAGGTCATATGAGTGCCAGAAGATAAGAGGTGTTACAAGAGAGTAACAAACATAAAAAAGAAGAAGGGGAGATTAGGAAGATAGATGTTTGATAGGAAAGAAGGAGCAAACCACACCAGAGCACCCGCCAACCACCCACTAGAACAGCTATGTACAACTGTCACGGATATATCAGCAAAATAAGAACATCAAGAGAATTATTTGATATTTAAAAAAGCAATGGAAGGTGAAACAGGGCCTAGTATGATCAACACATAGGCTACAGATCTTTACTAAACAACAAGAACATTTGTGAAGTGTGCTGACAAAATGAGTTACTTCTCGGATTTGAGCCCTATGGAAATAGATACAACATGCTTGTAAGTAAAGGTTTTACAATTAGTAAGTATGAAATAACAAAAGGCATTTAGTACTTAATGAATGTTGCATCAATAGAAAACCTAGAAAGTTGACCCTTTTGTCGATTTTTGGCCAATATCTGCATTTGTGGATTGTGAGAAATAAGTCATTTTGTCAGCACACTTCACATTTTATTATGCGTTTTGGGCTGCTCCAGCTCTCACTCACAATTTTTCACTCAACTTTTTTAAAAAGAAAAAACATTTTTACCCGCAGTTGAGTTCACATTTTTCAACATTATAACGATTTCTAGAGTACTTTTACCTAAAATGTGTTGCCAAAAGAGGGAGTGTACAGGTTGAAATAGTGAGAAGGTAAAGGGTTCTGGTCTTTCTGTTACCAGTCTAAGGTAGTTACCATGAAGTCATGAGCTCATCCATTCAGAATGGCAACAAAAACTTACAAACATTACTTACTTTTTCCATCCCCCACACTCTCAAGTTTTCCCTCTCTTTACTAAATACAACACAGAAAGGTCACTTTGAAAGTGCAGCATTTTGTCACGAGTCAGGGCTCTAAACGCAATCAGAGTCCATAAAAGTAATGGGAAAAATATTTAGAGCCAGGTTAGCTTAACACTTTGCAGTCACACAACCAGCAGTACAAAATACCCCATCTGGTCAGGCAGCCAGGAGAGAGACTGCAACAGACTTCTCGGGCCCGGCGCAGTGACGGGAACGGATCATTTTCACCGGCGCATTATTGCGACAAGTGACAGCAAAGTGTTAAATGATACCATGTCTTGAGGGTGAGGAATATCTAACATTCACAACTAATTTATCACATTACAGGAGCAACTGGCCACTATTTCATTTGTTTCAATAATTGTTTCCGTCACATTTGAAAAAATAATCACCATTAATTTTCAATTCTCAAAAGTACAACACACCAACACATATACATACAAATATTTATAAACACTCTGACAAACAGCTATTTTCAAGAGTAATATTCTTACACAATGTTGTTTTAAATATTTGATAATGCTTTATATCAGTTGTCAGCATTCTCAGACAAACCAGAGTAAAATATGTAACAACAGAAATGAAACAAATAAAGAACACAATATTCATCTAAAAAGAAAAAGAAAACAAAGGATTTCAGATGATGAATTAAACGCAAATGATGAAGTTTATGAATCTGTTTCGAATGAGTATTTTTTTGCAATGAGAAACAAAGAATAATATGTCTTTCTCAATTCTTGTTGCGGGTAAGAGGTATGATTTAATGATGTCAAATGTGTTATGCCCACATCAACACAATTCAGGTTATTTATAAGGCAGGCGGCTTCACTCTTGTCTGAAAATAGGTTTATATGGGTGCACATAAATCATAGAAAATCAGAATATCAAAGGCACTTTCCAATTAAGTCATATGAGTCTGAATTCCAAGCACCAAAGATTTACTCAATAGAAGGTTGAAACTGTAAGCAGAAATCTCAAACATTCTACGAATATCATGTCAATTGAGTAATGGAGAGAGCCATTGAAGCCACTGTAGCCACTGTAGCCATAGCAGCCATAGCAGCCATTGTAGCCATTTTACTCCCCCATCGACACAACGTTGCTTCAGGACAATTTTGTCCAAAGTGCCTTTTTACTTAAGTACACTTTAGACAAAATAGTTCTGAAGGGAAGACAATTCAGACCATTAATGAGGAAGGCTGCTTCAGCCCTATTTGTAGGGGGGCTAAGCCAGGTTTTTAAAGATACAATGACTCAGCAGTCAAAGATGCTCAAAGAGATCCTCATAATTATGTTTGACTGCATGCGGCAGACTGCCGCCCTCCGGAGGAGACTAGCCATAAAAATAAAGGAAGACGCTCAACTGAAAAAAACCCCCATCTCCAATTGGAACTGAACATCTGTCTTCTGTATGCGACAGCAAAGCACCTAACTGCTACACCACACACAGATGCTGGTAACAAAGGTGAGAAAAATCAACAACAGATGGGCGATGCAGAGAAAGACGCAGACATTCCTTGGATAACAAAAGTCTGAACAATCAATACACACAACCTGGGTCCCCTTCTGTGCTTCATCATATAACAGAATGCTGTATTCGCCATTTCTGCACCCTGGCGTCTTTATAACTCTTGTCTTATACTACCATACACCTGACTTTGAGCTTGGGTAAAGAGGAGAACATTGACGCTATAACAGTCATTTAGTGTAAGAAAAGAATAAGACAAACAGACAGAAACATCAGAAGAAAAAAAAAGAAGTAAGACCTACCAAAGACAAACTCCAACCACCTAGACAATAAGCATTACATGGAGACTCTATAACATACATATATAATGTCACACAGATGTGGAATCCTGAGCTAAGTACAGAGAAGGACATTGAAATAATAACGTTCTTCTGATGCTAAGAAGAAGCATGGCATTCAGTTTGAAAAAAAAAAAAGATGGAAAGTAACATAATTCCATCTGACAGGGGCACTCTTTCACCACCCGCAACTAGTAACAAAAATGTTAGTAAACAAAACAATAATGGGACTCAACAATTTTAACAATCAAAGAACAAAGAAAACAAGAACTCACTATATTTCTGCATGTACCAGACAAAAGCTACCAAACAGTCAGGCATACTTAAGACTGGAAGATAATAATATTATGCTAACAAAGCAAAAAACGAACTATACAAAACTGATATTCCACAAGGCAATTTCGGCTTTTCCCAGCGCTACAAACAAAGAAATGCCTCTGTGAACAAAAGACAAAATGCTGCCAGTAAGAAGTACTACCAACATAAAAAAAAGTAAATGAATAAAAAAGCAAATATTCAAGTACTGTAAGAGGTAATTTACTTCAGATCTGTTCTGACATAATAAAATATAGGGGAAATGTTTTTAAAAAAGATGAATAATAAAAACATATTTTTAAAAATCATCTAGGCATATTGCAATAGTTATAACCAGAAAGCTCATCTTATTTTTTCGGAGAGCAGGAAAACCAATAAGTTCCATTATAACTCACAAGCAAGAGCTAAGTACTTTGGTCAAACCTCAGCATGACATTTGTGAGGCATCATGGTGAAAGCAGGTGCTCTTCAAAATAATAAAATCGAATATAACGACATTTTCCAATGGTTTGACAATTTTAAACAAATTTTTGTTTTCTGGCTCAACACCTTTATCTCAATTCAAAATTTAGTTTTAACATCGATTTTTTTTCAAAAATATTGATTAAAGGTGAAAAAAAAATGTATATTTTCAGTTTCAGAGGACTCTTAAGCTTTGGAAATCACCAAATTTTGGTAGCCATTTCCTTGCCAATTTTACCTCAATCTTCAGTCGTAAATACCTCGACTTTCATTCAAGTTAAATGGGGTTTTCCTTTCATAAAAAAATAGGCAAATGAATAAGCTTTAAGATGATACCAATAACTCGACATGCCCAAAACTTGACGAGCACCTGATTCCACCGTGTCGAGACACATTTCTTGGTACTGAAATACGAGTGAGGTATTCATGCAAACTCCAGCAAACTCAAATTGGGAGCTCCGGTGGCCGAGTGACTCGTGAACTCACTCAAACAGTAATGTCAAGCAATGTTCAGGATACATCCTATAGGAGGGGGGTCCCCAAGGTGTGTCCTTAAAAGCAAGACAAGATAATCCTAGTTTCAAAATAAAGTGATGTGCAATCTGGTGACCAGCAATGGCGTGCTGGTAAAATTGTGTATGTCCTGGTGATTTTGTGTATTACGACACACTGATGTAACCTCTAAATAACTTTCTATGCGCATTGTTCTTGCTATTATGACCAGAGGTTTCTCAATTATTATCAATGAAAGAGGCGTTTTATTTATTAATTTGTGAAGTATCGTGTTGAAATCAAGCGCTCATCAAATTAGCGAAATCATAGAAACAGGCATTTTTCCGCAAGTTAGACAATTTTTATCGGATTTTTGTTTTTTGGCTAAAATCCTTTTATGTCCATATAAAAACACAATTCTATGTGAAATTTACTGAAAAACGTTGATAAACACTTTGCCATCATATATTGGGGAAAATCCAAAGAAACTGGGTGGGAAACATCGCCAATTGGCGTGATGAGGCAGCAAAGTGTTAAAGGCATAAAATTTTATTTTTTTTAGTTTTCAAGGACTCTTTAGTTAATGAAGCCACCAAACTTTGGAGGCCATTTTCTCGCTGATTTCATCACTGAAACCAGGCGACCTCACCTTCTTCAATTGCAAATATCTTAACTTCTATTCAAGACAGATGCATATTTCTTTAATTCAAAGCAAAATAAATTAATAAGCTTTCAGATTATACCAATGACTCCATAAGCCAAAAAATTGACGAGAGCCTGATTCCACTGCGTCATGACACATTTATTCATTCATCTATATTATTTTGTTTGTCTCTAAGACAAGTAATCTGATTATGACGATTACAATACCAATTTCAAGGCCCATCACAAGGTAAAAACAGCACCAATCGGGTCTTAAGACTCCCCATATTATGCACAAAAACCTGTCACATTATCACACTTCACTTACTTCATCAAGAACAACATACTCTTCTACGACACTATGGCTAATCTTTTAAGTCTGCAATATCAACTGGCCAAGTACATATTTATTTTTTCATTACATCTATTTATCCTCAAATCAAGACTAAGGAGAATAACTGAAAGCACAAAGGCAGTTATCTAAGCCAGCCATTGTACAATGCTGAACTAATCATTTTAGCCCATAAAAGTCATAACTAAAAACAAATCACTTTCCTCATCTGAGAGACCAGTTTTGAGGCTATGGGTCGCCACCACCGCTAAAAACTTTGTTAAGATTGGCTTAAATAAAAATCACATGAATACAACTTGTAACTGGTTATGTAGTGTTTATATTAAATCACCTATCCAAGCAAGAAAGCAGACAAGACTCCCGCAACTTCCGTGAAGACCGCACACATGATACACAAGTTTGAGCTACAGTCAAATAGCACTGATATGCTTCAATTTTGTTTGACTGATGACTGAGGTCAATTTAAACTGCAAACAAGTATTAGTTCACAGAAGAACAAAGACCTCAGGGCTCAGTGGCAAAAACTCACCTTCAAAACTACATTATCTGCTCCCCCTGAACACTTTAATGAAAAAACTAAAAAGGGGTTTATTACCTAGAAACCCCACTAGCATTAAAACAAAGCCCAGCTTCTCTCCCCAGCTGATTTTTTTCACTCAAACAACTGGAGCACACTAGAGACAATAAAATATTCTAGCATTTACCACAACCATTTTTTATAATTCCTTTTCAAAATCGAATACCATTAAACTGTATTGCCCCCCATTGGCTAAAATTATTTCAGCACTAATCCTAAAGTACCTATTTTTTCACACTAAAATACTAACACACATCTTCATGCATAGGCATCTTTTGCCTGAACTGCTAGTATTTTGATCAATCCATTTTCATAAATACAAAAGAAAGAAAACCCTCTGATTTTCATTTAACGGTACAAACTATTCAGCTTCAACCATAAAAAAAACATTTCTCAGTCTCTTTTAAGAGTAGAAGACGAAGTATTCTGACTGTCACCATGTCTAGAACAGGAACAGCTTCTTCCCAGGAGAGAGGCTTTGATCATGTCAAGACCCACACTTGAGGCATCAGCTGATGAACGGCGGGCTGGGTTAGTCTCGGAGGAGACAGAAGAAATACCAGTGACGTTTGGAGGCGGTGTGACTCTTGAAGGTGTGCTACTGACGGGGACCCCTTCCCTTGGAGCTTCTGTACCTGAGCTGCTCTGACTAACGTCTGGGCTGCCAACCAACCTGTCAGTGACATTACAGAAAGCTGTATTTTTTATTTCATTTTTTTAACGGACTGCTTATTGGCCCACAGGGGAATATAAAATTTCCCCTAGAACATTTATTAGTTGCCCACAAAGTTATCTCCCCTGTGTTTGGTGTCCCCCCCCCCCCCCCCCCCAAATCCACAAAGTCTGTCAATCACATATTTCAAATTGAGAATGTATAGTTTTCCAATCTAATGCAAAAAATAAAAAGATGAACAATATAGTAACTAAGAAGTTACACATCTTCATCTTGTTATCCAACACAGTATACATAGAGTAAACAAAGAAATAACTCAATAATACCGTAATATATTGTTTGACGAAAGAAGCATGCCCACATCCAGAGAACCTAAATTCTAAATGAAATACTGTTCGCAGACGATCAAAGTCTACTGCATAACAATAACACTGAAATGCAAGAACACCCTGACAAACAATCAAATCTGTAGAAATGTGTGCGAGACGGAATGCCTCAGGAAAACATTAACAAGAAGGGATAAAGTGAGAAAAAATAAAAGAGAACAAGTTGGGACAACACCACGTATGAAATACATTGAATTAACAACACATTAATTAAATGGCCCACGTGGGCCAATAAGCTCCAACTTATTTGCCATGTGGGCCAATAACAGCAGCCTTTTTTTTTAATGCCCCATGTCCCTTTTTCATGTTAATAATCTTATTCACATTAGACAATCATTGACTACAGAGTTGTGAATGAATAGGTACAGTGACTTTTCAACATTAAAATGGAGCAATAACAGAATACGAACAACAATGATTAGATCTGTTTGTTAGTTTTTGACTATTTAATTCATGTCTTTCAACAGGAAGCTCTCAATTAAATCTCACATGGCAAAATGCTAAGGATGTATAATTTTTCTAAAACAAAATAACATTTTTTAAAAAATAAATAAATAAAATAAAAAAGACGAAATAAATTTTTTTTAAATAAATGAAAAAAATCAAGAAGAAGTGAGCTACAATTTCTGTTACCTCTGAACACAGCATGTACACATATCAATAAGCTACCCCGGCACAGAATAACTGAACACACAATTAAGTCAGCATCATGTTCACATTTTCAAACTATACATAACACCTGCTCTTTAAACCCTCTTGATCTCAAATAAAGACCTTCTTCCTCCCACCCTCAAACAACACTTTATCTTAAATTGCAATTTTTTTTTTAAACCAAGCCAATTTCAAGTCTCATAGACGTCACTGGCCTAAAAACAAAAGTCCGACCTCATAAACTAATAAGAGCAATACATACTCAACAGTAATTAAAAACACTAAGAATAAAAAGAATTCAGTTTTACTAGCAAAATTGGTCTCTTCTTGCTATTTCTGTTTTTATTTTATTATATATATTAATTTTTTTCTGAGTTATTATATGCATTCATAAATTGGCATTCCCATATATGTACAACAAGAGCTCAAAGTTACAGGTGCACCAACACACTCTAATTCAGGAAAATAGAATCAAAATTTCATACAATCACTTAACTCAGCTCAAAGAGTTGTCCTGATGAGTTGAAGAACAGATTTCAACAATCCAAATTAACCAGTTATAGAAAGCTGAGCAAATGAAATTGAATGAAAGTTTCAGACTCAGCTGTTACTTTTTAAAAATATCACCACCATGCAGTTGATACGTTGTAGTTTAAGTTGAATCAGTACCACACTGGCCACATTTCACCAATATGCAAATTAACTCTTTATCTCCGAGGGGGGTGGGGGGGGCAAACCCACTATGCTGGGGCCCTGTATTGGTACGAAATCTAAAAGTGACATATATGTCACTAAACTGGTCATTAAATCAAAACAAGTAAACCTATTTTGTTAGTTCTTCATCTAATAAATGAACTCGCGATAAAAGGTACCTGTTTTCAGCAATGGCCGAAAAGTAATATAATGTCAAAGTCATAGTACAGCAATGTGCCCTCACTGGGAGAGACTTGCCGGAGATGAGGAGTTAAGACCGCAGTAACACTGAAAAGAACTAAAGCATTAGACCACTCAGGAGCACCCACCAACCACCTACTTTAACACCTTAGACGGAAAAAAATACAAAAGCGTCACATAATATCTGCATAAATCACAGGTAACATTTTTTAAAGCAATTAAAAGAATTTAAAATCAAGTCCTCAGACTTGCACTGTCAAGTTCTCAGACTTGCACTGGCACTATCAGTACATCCCCACCAAGCTGAAATCCCCCCAGTTTTTACCTCGAGTTCAATGGACTGAGACCTAGCACTTTGAAGAGGTCTGCAGCTGTAGGTAGGTCATCAGAGTCTTTGCTTTTGCTGCGTGCAGGGGAGAAAACCGGGGTGGCCGGCAGGAGTCTGTTGCTGGATCCACCTATGTAGAAGAAATTATATGAATCTTTCTATTTATGAACTTCGGGTGTACAATTTGAAATCAAATTTTCATAACCACCCTGTCACCCAATTGCCCTATTAGTTGCTTTTCTTTGGTACTAAAAAATTCTTTTTCAAGTTGAGTTTAGTTTTAGTAAGAGTTTTATAGTACTTGCAACACAATAACGCCATATAAGTACCCACATTTTGCATTATGTCGTAGACAAGATATACATACTAAACTTGTACCCTTGAAAAACTATGCATACAGAGACTTTTGAGTGCACGAACCTATTATCTTCTTTGAGACTGAAGATGACAAGAGAAGTAGTAGTAGTATAGGGTTTTACGGCACTCGCAAACTGCATACGATCATATGAGCGTGCGAAACACAAGTTGTTTGCATTCGCAACAGTTCCCTGCACCGTTGGTTAGCTTTTAGACTTTAAAATGTTAAAATGTTTAAAAATCAGTGTAAATATATATATATATTTTCAATCTAAAACAATTTTTCTACTTAACGTAAAAAATTTTAATAGTATTTATTTCACTTTACAATTTGCCATAAAGGCCAATGGCCTTCATAAAATTCAAAATTCTGCTGCGAACAATGACGGAAAAAATGTCTTGCAATTTCTTGCATTTATAATATTTCCTTAGGATCTCTCCAAAGTCTAGACATTCGGTTAAGATGTGTCTAATGGTAAAATCTGTGTCGCATCCGACACAGAACAGCTTCTCATCTCCCTGTAGGAGGGTTTTGTGGGTCAGGGCTGTGTGTCCGATGCTCAATCAAGTAAAAATGACTTCGTCTCTTCTGGAGAGGTTCGAAGGATTTCGCTGTTCTAGTTTGGGTTTTATAACATATACTTTATTGTTTTTCTGTTTTTCTAAGTAGCTCTCCCACAGACTGAATGATGACAAGAGAGTAAAAAAAAAAAGACTCACTGATTTAAAAAGTCTATGCCAGAATGCAATGACAGAAGATCACAGCCTGGGAACTGCAGAGGTAGCATGCAGTTTTTGAGTTTGAGTAAAGAGAAACACATCGACACAATAATAGTCATTTGGTACAGAAAAAAGGTATGGTAATAAGACAGAAACAACAGAGGGAAAGAAAGAGAAGTAGGACCTACCAGTGGCACCCTCCAGCCACTGTGCAGATCAGATTCCACTCCCAGAACGCAGTGTATGGTCAACCAAAACAAGAATGTTAAGTTTCCATCATTTTTATTCCATATCGCATTGCGAAAGAGCAATAAGCTTATACTAATTTAAGTAAATGAAGAAAATACAATCAGAGAAATAGCCAATCATTCACAAAAAAAAGTACTCAGCTTACCACCAATCTTCTGTTTCCTGTGTTCCTTTTCTTTAAATGGGCTTAGGTTGAGAAAATGTTGCTTCAGAAAATTGGACCTTTCTTCATGAAGTGCTTGTCTCTGAGGATGAAGAAGTTCAAGAAAATTATCCTGTCAAAAAACATACAAATGCTCAATCTCAAGATGCAACAAGTTTTTAGCTTGAGTAAAGAGAAGTTCTCTCCAGAAATTCTCTCCAGAATCGCGCAAACATCAGCTGCGCTGTCAAAACTGAAGCCTATTTGAAGGGACAGAAACATCACGCACAGCTAAAAAATTAGACTAATGCGCTCACTGGTCATCTCAGTATTTTTATACGCCTGCGAGTCGTGGATACAAACAGCAGAATTAGAGAAAAAGATTCAGATCACAGAGATGAGATGTTACCGCAGACTCCTTGACATCTCGTACAAAGACCACGTTTCAAATGCCGAAGTACGAAAGAGAATCATCAATGCAGTGGGACAATATGAAGATCTACTGACCACAGTGAAAAGACGAAAACTATAATGGTATGGGCATGTCACAAAATCCACAGGACTTGCCAAAACAATCCTGCAAGGAACCGTACAAGGAAAGAGAAAGAGAGGAAGGCAGAGAAGGAGATGGGAGGACAACATTAAAGAATGGACAGGAAAGACGATGGGTGACAATCTGAGGAGAGCAGAGGACAAAAATAGATGGTGAGAGCTGGTTTTCCAATGCAGTGGTGCCCCAACGGTTGCCCCAACCACGGGATAGAAGAAGAAGAAAGAGAAGTATATTGTTAAAAATAACAACCGTTTGGTGCAAGAAAACATCAAGATAGACAAGCAAAAACAAAATACGGAAAGAAAAGAAATAGAATCTACCAGTCATTCCCTCAGTCCGTCCATAGATAACACTGACAAAGCTCAGACTGTCAGTGGGCATAATGACATGTAGTTGGTAAATAAAAATACAATGAGAGTATGTTACATCCGAAACCCTAAAAGACAGAACTTTTTTCCACAAACAATAAGATAAGATAATATAAGATAAGATAATATAAGATAAGATAATATAAGATAAGATACATCTTTACAGTCCAGATCCTGGCACATTAGTTTGATGTTTCACCACGTGTACACACACACACGCACGCATGCACACACGCACGCACGTACGCACACACACACACGCGCACACATACACCCACACACACAATGGAAGTTCACTTGAAAGACCTGCATTGCTGTATAC
Source organism: Aplysia californica (assembly GCF_000002075.1). Classification (NCBI taxonomy): domain Eukaryota; kingdom Metazoa; phylum Mollusca; class Gastropoda; order Aplysiida; family Aplysiidae; genus Aplysia; species Aplysia californica. The sequence continues at coordinate 61,003 of NW_004797742.1, forward strand.
CATTTGGTTTTTTTCTCATGCAACCTTTCAGAAAAGACTTTTTAGGGGAAATTAGCACATTTTAGAAAAAAAAGAGACCACTGCAATACATTTTGCACACACCATTATTCACCTCAGCTTGCATGAAAATAAATTACTTCATTCGACAGAAGTTCATAGCTGCAGCATCAATAAAAGCCTTCAAAGCAATGATAACAGAAACAAACCTCTCTTCCCAGTCTGACAGCAGCTTCGGTGTAAGCGCGGCGTTCTTTTTCAAAATTTGCCTTCTCCTCAAAGAACAGCCTCTTCTGCTCCGAGAGGTTCTCTTTCTCCTTCAGCAGCTGAGACTCGTGCAGGAAGCTGCTTTCCACAGAGTGTGACTGCGATGTCAGTGATTGCTGCAGAGATGAGAGAAAAAAAAGTTATGTTTTTAGATGAAGAAGCAATTAAGATTTGGCAGAACTTTGCCTAAGAAATTAGAAGAACAGTGGAACTGAAGGTTTTTTTTTACAGTGTAATTGTGCGAAGCCTTGAACCACCCCCCAAAACGATCGAGGTTTAAGATCACCCTACTAGGGATTCAAACTAGAGCCATCTGATCCACAGTACAGCACAACATCAACTAAAGCACAGAGAAAATCCTTCATAAAACCTGTACCTGTATCAGCTCCTCCTGCTGCTGTATGATACTCTTGTACTTCTGAATCTGCTTCTTGAGTTTCTCCACATCCATTGACTCCGCTGCCCCCTGGTGACGATCTGAAGTGTCGCGGTCAGTCGTGCCCGAAGCTGAGGTCACCGACTGTGACATGACGATGGACGGATGACCTTTGGTCACTGCTGTAAAAAAAGATGTAACGGTAAATGTCTTACGCCTCGATACACACAATTTAGATCATTTTAGAGGAGGGCTGCTTCAACCATGACTATCACAGTCCTGACCTGACCATCAATAATTTATCTATAGAGGCATCAGCAATCCATGTTCGGATGCTGTTTTAGCCTCTCTCACCTGTCTGTGGATTAATTGATATTTTTTCCAATTTGGTTTTATTTTTAAGCACCATGTATCTATGGTTTTCAACTTGAAATTCGCCTATAATTCAATGTAATTGTTCCCCCTCCCTTTTCAAAAACATCAACTGCATACATATTGTGATAACCCATATTCACAAAGCACTAGCTGCAGTTTAGAAACAGCTTACACAAATGATCAGCAATGACATGGGGAAAAACAGCAAGTCCACAAATCTTAGAGCAGTGAAAGAGAAATCCCCTAGCGATCAAAGCCTTAAATTAAACATGAGCCAAGCTACGTGCAACTCACTATGACTCTACAGCATTGCTAGATATACCCCCCCCCCCCCTGAAACTCATTATCTTCACCATCATTAAGTGCCAGATATGAAGGAGACATTGGCAGACATGTTTTGCCATTCATTTCCTTGCTCAGATGATCACAGAAATCCAAAACAAAATTATTCTGGTCTTTCCACATTATCCATTTGTTCAGGTCCTCTAGGAAATTACTCTTGGTGGTATACCCCTGCCTTGTTTGCCTTCAATTTTTTCCATAGAGACGTTAATATAATACCAGTAAGACCAGAAACTAATTCTGAAACAGTAAGTCAGTGCCTTACTTCGAACTAAAGACTTTTTCATGCTCTCTGAGATCTGCTGGCACGTCTCTTTGAAAGTGCGTTCCACTTCTTTCCTAACCATGTCATATGGCATCTGAAAATAGTCTGTAAAGAGGAAAAAAGGAAGTAAAGGACAAAATGAAATGGTAATCAAAGACTTCTGAGATTTTTTTTAACAGGTTGAAAGTTAATCTCACCCTAAAAAATATATCCATTTCCATATTATACTCAATTATAATAAGTTATGGCTTATTTACTAACAATGATAATGACAATATTTATCTTGCATGGAGAAATTTGTCTTGGTAGTTCACAATGGCAGTGGTGTTACCAGGTTCATGTGCACTCATACACACAACAAGAAAGGACATAAATGTTACATACTGAAACACACCCCTCCCCCCAACAAAGGACAGACTAAATGCGAGACCATGCTCTCAGCAAACTAAGTAAGACATAATATTATAATGATGCAAACTTCCCTGAAGATACCAAACAGAAAATATTCAGTTCACACAAAAACAAAAGATTATTATCCGTTTCTATTCTCTTGCTTAAGTTCAGGTTAAAGAAAATGTATACTATCCAACCACGGCCCAGTTGAAACAACAAATGCATTTATAATCATTTCATGTGCAAAAAAATTTTTTTTTAAAGGATTCTAATTCAAAACAAAAAAAGACAAAACAACAACAAAACAAAAAGGTCACTCATATGACCTCATGTAAAATTACCAGTGCTGTAAAACTCTTACTAAACAACAACAAAACAAAAAGGTCACTCATATGACCTCATGTAAAATTGCCACTGCAGTAAAACTCTTACTAAACAACAACAAAACAAAAAGTGAAAAAAAGCCAAAATGTCCACAACTCACCTGCCTCCAAGTCTTTCATCGACAGTCTCGGTCCTCGCTTCATGATGTCGTCGGACTCTTCCCCCGATGATAAATCACCAGCAGGAAATGACAACTGTGGAGCCAGTGAAAAAACCCATTATGTCACTTTTATCAAACGGAGTAAAGAGTCAACGCAGGAGGAGAAAACAGTGCCATTACTGTCAGGAATTTTACCCTATCTGTTCCTTCTTTTCTCCAAACAAACTTTTGGTTTAGTAAGTGTTTTACTCCACTTGCAACACAATAAAGTCATATAAGTGCTTCTAGATGTGTTACAAGAGAGTAACAAGCACAAAAAAGAAGGAGGGGAGATAAAGACGATAGATGTTTGATAGGAAAGAAGGAGTAAACCGCACCAGAGCACCTGTGAACCACCCACAAACAAACTATGATTGATGCACAAGAATATGGTCATAGTCCAACTCTAACATGTATGTGCATGAACACTGATTTCAGAAAAATAGAAAGCATACATAATTTCTTTCTTATTATCTATTAGAACAGCTGAAAATTTGGGGAAAATGGGTAGGGTTTTTTTTTTTACAAATTATAAAATCACTAATTATAATTCACAGTTGTGAGTAACATAATTCGAGATAAATATAAATCTTTGACCTAATTCGGCAGATGAACGATTAGAGTCGAAAACCTCACAATATGTGTCACTATGCTGTGGAACCAGGCGTTCGTCAATTTTTCTGGCATATAGAGTTATTGGTATTATCTTAAGGCATGTTAATTTGCCTTGCTTTCGATGAAAAGATAATCCATTCATCTTCAATAGAAGTCAAGATATTTTGGATTGAAGAAGGTGTAGGTCACCTAGTTTCATAGGTTAAATGAGACACAAAAAGGCCGCCAAAGTTTAATGACTTCCAAAGCTTGAGAGTCTTTCGAAACAGTAAGTTTATATCTTTTGTGTTTTAATCAGCGTTTTAAAATAAAATCCACACTGCAAACTGTTATTAAATGGAAACAAAAGTTGTTGTTGTTGTTGTTTTCAAATCCCTTTAGCTGCGAGCATTTCGCTCTTGTCAGCGCAAAGCCTCCCTCAAGTAACCACATGTCCTTGTCATGGAAACAAAAGGTACTGAGTCAAAAAATGAAAATTCGACAAAAATTGCCAAACGGGAAGAAAAATGCTGTTTTGTTCAATTTCGTTATTTTGACAAGCGCCTGATTTCCCTACGCTGCCTCATATATGTTTGCACCATCTTCACTGTACGTACCTCAGCCCCACTGGAGGAGGACATGTCCCCTGTGTGTTTGAGGAGAGCGGACAACTCTCTGTGCAAGGCTAGCAGACAGTCCCGCAGTTCAGAGTTCTCCTGCATGAGCTCATGATGTCGCTCCTCATAGTTATTGATGAGAAGCTGATACATCTCCTCTTCCTGCCTGTAATAAACCAAAATTATGTTTCGAGTGTTATTATGTTTGTTATGTTATTTATGCGTCATTACGTAATTAAGCAAATATGTATTCGTGTCTAATATTTACCCGCTTTGCTTGAATCTGAACTCGAGTGAAGAAAAGCCTATGAATATAATAATGACCAATCAGTGCAAAGAAAAACATGACTAGTAGACAAAAGTAACTGTCTAAGAGTAAAGGAGGCCAGCCAGTGGGAATCCTCAAACCACCCAAACCACTTGGTTTTGTTTGGCTTTAGTTTGACATCTTACTTTTACAGTGATAGCATATTACTATGCACAGCCACTTGACTAATGTGACCAGCCTATTAGTTTCCTCTCACTTTTCAAGGCCCACTTTCCACGTAGCTCGCCGGCCCTCGCTCAGTCCAACAACATGCATCAGGTCCATTCCTGCAACACACGTAGGAAAATGTGAGGCATCGTAGGAAAATCAGGTGCTTGTCAACAAAAGGAAATCAAAGATATCGATATTTTTGGGTCGGTTCGGCAATTGCCATCAAATTTTTGGTTTTTGGACTCAGCACCTTTTATGTCCATTTAAAAACACATTTTCGTGAGGAATTTTCAGAGAGACATTGATTAAAGGCATAAAAAAGGTAAATTTTGTTTCCAAGGACTCTCAAGCGTGGAAAGTCACAAAACTTTGGCAGCCATTATATCCAAAATTTCTTTACTTATATTCAAGAGAGAGGGGTGTTTAAAAAAATCAAAAGCAAGACAAACGAACCAGCTTTAAGATGATACCAATAACTCTATATGCCCAAAAATTTATAAACTCCTGATTCCACCGTGTTGTGACTCTTTTAAGAAAAATTGCTTTCAGGAAAAATTTCATTTGTGCGACATCATGGTGAAATCAGGCACTCGTCAAAATAATTTAATCGAAGAAAGCAACATTTTTCCCACCTCTCCAGATAATTTTATCGAATTTGTTTGTGTAGGCTCAGCACCTTTCATTTCCACTTAAAAACACATTGTTTTTGTGGATTTTACTGAAGAACATTGATCAAAGGCACTTTCATTTCCACTTAAAAACACATTGTTTTTGTGGATTTTACTGAAGAACATTGATCAAAGGTACAAAAAAGTGTAAACTCCAAGGACACCCAAGCTTCGGATGTCATCAAACTTTGGCGGCCATTTTTGCACCTCTGACACCAGGTGACTCCCTACCCCCTTCAATTACAAGTACCAGCACGTCGATTCAAGATTGATGTGTACTTTTTTTTTTTCAGCAAAAGCAAGACAAAATATAAACAAGCTTTAAGATGATACCATAAACCCTAAACGTCAAAAAATTGATGAGTGCCTATTCCAACATGTCAGGGCACATTTATTTCCAAAATAAGAGTAAGCATTATCCTCTTTTCCAGTTTGTAACAAATTGATATACAGAGTCTTCACCTTGAAAAATAAAACTTATTGATTCTAAACCATAAACAACCCCACTGAACTCTTGACAATACGCATCTTGCTTTATGTTTGTGAGGAACCAAAATCATCATAATGAAATCAAGGACAACAACAACCAACGTGTCTCCAGTGTCAGAGAGAGAGAAATTCTACCTACCCACTTTCCTGTCCGGCACCTTGTCAGCGAGCAGCTGGTGCAGTCGTTCCTTCAGCCTGTGGATCTCCCTCTCCTTCTTCTTCAGCTCGTGTCGATGCTGCACCTCTTTAGAATGAATGGCTGCAGTCAGTCTTTTCGCCTGGTCGACAAAGATTTCAAAGGAGTCCAAAGGATGACAACAGACGTGATGACAAATTCACATAAAAATGAGAACAAAACCGTGTAGAAAGTTTTCAAGAAAGCACATTGACACAATACTGCCGTAAGCTGACAAAATGCCTTTTTTTCATTCACAGCAGTTTCGAGATAAAGAGGCGTAACCATTTAAAAATAGTATTCTTCCGGAATTTGAATTCTAACTTATTCACAAACTATTCACAGTTTCACTTTGATTTTTTCACAAAAGGAGGGTAAGTGATCAGACTTTCGATTTAGTAAATTAAAAAATTTGGTGCCAAAAATGAAAAAAGCGTGAAGTCAACTAACAGCAGAATAGTGGTCACGATGGAGAGATCATGTTACTTCTACACTAACAAACCACTACATCTCTTTCATGTGATTCTTCCGAAGTATTTGACAAAGCTTTTTTTTTCTTAAATCTGCTGACTGATCAACATTGTCCGCATTTATATATTTTCTTTCACTCTTCATTCATTTTCTTTTAACACTACGCAGCTCGTGCAGTATCAATATTTCACACACTAACCGTAAACATTCTGCATATCTATACAACACAGAATCACGGACTTCATTTCCTCACCTCCTCTTTTTCCGTTTTCACTTTGCTGCAGATCTGTTTGTACTTCACATTAATCTGTCGAAATTTCTCTTGCTCTTTAGCCAACTCCCGATCCACCTGCTCTTGCAAATGTTTCATCCTCAAGTTCACAGACTGCCGATGCTCGCTCTCACAGGACAATTTGTGATTCCTAGATTAAAATAAAAAAGGAGAGGATTTATTCTCTTCTTTCGTTGAGATAACAAGAAACATGTCACCCAGTGATCGTTTAAAAATACAGGAAAAAGAAAGATTATTCATTTCAACAACAGAGGAATGAAAGAAGGAAGTATGACCTATCAGATGTACTCTCCCAAGAATTTAGACAGCTCAGTTGTTATCGTGTAAAACCATTCAATTTATTTACAAATCACTCATAGAGCCAAATGCCTTATAAAATTCTATATAAACTGTATTTCTATTGAACATCAACCTCTGAGCATCTAACAAGATATCCTGCTGTACATCACCCAAGAAAATACAGAGACTGAAGCTGGAAAAAATAGAAAGGCTGCAAAAGTTATTGTCAAGTCATGACAGTGCTCGTGCTGAAAGGTAAAAAGACAATAAAATAAGTTATCCCTTAATTAACTTTTTATCTCCGGCAAGTCGCGGTCGGAACCACTGTGGAAGTGAGCTGCTGACAGCAGCTCGGGCACATTCCTTTACGATGACTTCGACATCAAATTAATTTTTGGCCGTTGCCGAAAATAGTTCTCTTTATCAGGATTTCATTTATTAGATGAAGAACTATCGAGATAGGCTCACTTGTTTTGTTTTAATCACCAATTTAGTGATGATTTTGTCATTTTTAGATTGAGTACAAAAAAAGGGGCTCCAGCATAGTGGGTTTACCCCCCACGGAGATAAAAAGTTAACCTTTTAGTAACTGATACAGCAACCGTAGGACGCTTGAGTTACAGTATGGTGACTGAACATGACGGAGGAACATCTGATCCTCCACAAATTCTGATCGGTTCTCAAATAAATAACATTTTACATTGGCTACAATATATATTTATATACAATAAATTAAATTTAGTAAATGGAAATGAGTCCCTTAGCTGTAAATTCATACTCATGTACTAATTTTAAGTAAAATAGTACAACTGAGAGAGAGAGAGAGAGAGAGAGAGAGAGAGAGAGAGAGAGAGAGAGAGAGAAAGAAGCAACTTGACCATGTCAACAAGTCTGCTCTATAGCAATTTGAAAGAAATCAGATCATAAGTACTGACCAAAGGAAACAGTCACAAGAAAAAAATGAAATCCATACCGTTCTTCCACATTTTCCTTTACAGCCAGAGTTTTGTGGTACAGAGTTAGCAGGTCGTACATGCGGTTGACGAACGAAACTGTATCAAACGCCCCTTTGGCGGTGTCAAGCCTTAGACAGGAGAGTCCAAGGAGCTCAAGTTCCTATTATTCAAAAATAAATTTAAAAAACAAATAAATTACTTAACAAACCAACGACTCCTTTCTATTAAGTCTGGAAACTTCAAAAGTAAAACAAAGTAGCTTAAAAGTCCCTGTGAATCTATCCTTATCAGCATTATCATCAATATCATGAAGTGCCAGATTTGAAGCAGAAATTGTATGATGATCATTGTTTGTAACTCATTTCTGTGTTCAGATGCTCTCAAAAACCTATGTTGTCCTGAACTTTCACCGTCAACCAACTGTACAAGTTCTTTCGGCAAATTGTCCTTGGTCTACCTTTGCTTCATTTTTTTTTTTTTTCGCACTGAGAGCATGATGTTCATAAGGCCTTTTATAAATGTCTTTTAGTTTTAGTAGAAGTTTATACGGCAGTTGCAACACAATAACATCATTCAATTTTATTAAGTGCAGAAGATTAGAGGTGTTACAACAGAGTTTTTTAAAAAAAGGAGGAGAGATAAGGACGATAGATGATTGATAGGACAGAAGGAGAAAACCACACCAGAGCACTAGCCAACCACCCACATGTTTTACGTCTATTCAAATGTCACAGCAACTGCCTTCGTTTCTTTCTAATGTTGTTGTTTTTGTTAGTCAGTAGCCCACATGGCCTTCCTTTAACAGTACCTCATTTGTTTCGTACCATAAAATTCTCAAGTCTCGTAAGACACCACATTTCTGTCATTATCTTAGTTAACTGTCCAGCATTCGCAGCCATGGACAGGGTTTCACTTCTAATTTAGCTATAATGACACTCCCCAAATGCTTTGGATGTTTTTTTGCTGCGTCATAAAAAATCCCATCACCTCTTCCATGAATTTGTCGTTGTATATGGTGGCTTTAAGGGGCTATCCAGAATAATACCGTTTTGAGAAAATTGAAGGTAAAGTTTTTGCCCCTTGTTCAGTTTCTTTAAAAGACACGAGGAGTTTTCTCTATAACCAAACAAATATACACACCAATGAAACCAAACTTCTCTAATAGGTAAGGCAATGCCCATTTTTTGTGTAGGTCAAGATTTCTGGAACCCCCCCTGGTTTAGCCTGCTTGTCCATAAAAGCGACCATGTTCATGTTATATTTCATGTTTTGGTTGATCCTTGACTTTCCATCTTATTTCTGAACGACCCAATATATTTAGTTTCATCCTATACAGTTCCTGTTTTATCATTTCTACCTTGCTCCTACCAAGCAAAGAGGCCAGATGGAGCTCATATGACCTTATGCAGTTGCAAGCGCCAGAAAACCTTAATAAAACTTTAAAAAGAGGTCAAAGCTGGATTATGAACCCCATTAATGCTGTCGCCTTTAAAACTACCATATTTTTCTTGGGAACTTACAGCTGTAAGGGACTGTGTATTTCAGCCCTGAGAAATAACCAATAAAGAAGTGATTTAAAAAATGGAGCCTTACTCTTAATCTGGACATACTGACCAATAACAAAACATTAGCTTAGTAGAGATAAAGTAATGGAGTAAAAGGATGAAGGAGGCAGAGGATAGCAACACCTTGACAAAGAGAATGTCTCGATATATTGCACACTGATGGAAAGAAGTAGAAAAACTGTAGGAAATAAACTCTCGAAGTTAGAACATTTATTTATAATTGTTCGTCAAAAGTCTCATTTTAAATTTAAAACTTTTGTTTCCCCAATTTTAACTCTTGCTTCTAAAAACTGAATTTGACACAAATTCTGGGCCACCCACCTGGTTGATATATGCAACAGAGTTCAAAAGATTATCTCTTGTGCAAAAGATTGGCCCAGAATTGCGAGAATAATCTCCACTATCAGCATGCACTAAGAAATCGCTGTTCAGTTCCTCTTGGTCCCCAAGGACAGAATACTGGGAGTGTCTCATAGCTGAGTCTGGAGGAATCATGAGGTTGTGCATACTCCAGCCTGACATGGTAGATGTGCTGGGCTCTGAAGTAAAAACATAAATATTTAACAAGCAAGGACTTTATTACTTCTTCATCTTCATGAATTTATAATTACAACTTAAATTACAAAAAAATAATGGAGCAAGAAAAAATCAGCATCTACTGGTAGCAATAAATCATCTGCAATGGACTGAGAAAAATCATTCAAGAACATATATCATGCAAACAGCATGCACGAAAAAAGGCATCACATAAAATCACGGAAGAGGCTAGCCGTACATAATAATGATGGCGACACTGACAAACAGCAAAAAACAGGCCTACTGAATTGTAAATAAATTTTTAGTTTGAAATACATACCCACTAAAGTATTTGTATTTGAGACGAAATCAAAAGCTGCTTTACTAACAGGGCATGTAATTTAAACCTGAATAATTAGCCGACTAGTGAGACCTGTGTACTCAACAGGTCCCTAAGAGGGCGTAAATAAATAAGTACAGCTAGACTGTCGGGCTAAGCACGGCTAGCCACTCTGTAAAATTATATAGTATAGAGATCTAGTAGTGCAAGGGACCATTTCCAACCATGGTAACAATGGATCTGGCTTATATTGAGGGCATCCAATGGATATGCTAGGATTTGTCATTTACACCAAATATTTATTTGCAGCTCTGGCTCTACCTTCTTGTAAAATCTATCCCTACCTGCCTTTATTGATCAACAACATGCCAGGTACAGTGACAAAAAGGTTCAAACAGATGACAATTTCAATCACATTACAAAATGTCCGTCTCTATTTCTCATAACGCTCGGGAAAATCGAACGGTTTCTGTTCTCAAGAATTTTTGGTCATTTGCGAATGGAGGGGCCTGTGTGTG
>NW_004797742.1:72496-73781 GCF_000002075.1 Aplysia californica
TTGGGTTAGGGTTAGGGCTTGGGTTTGGGTTAGGGTTAGGGCTTGGGTTAGGGTTAGGGTTAGGCCTCTTCTTTATTGTGTTTGATGGGGTGGTCGCTCATTACCGAAGTCCTTCCTTTGCCAGTGCATATGATTCAAAGCTCGACTTGTCGTTGCAGCAAAGTAGATGCTACTCCAATTCCAGTCAATAGCCAATCATTCGAAGCTACTCTGAGGAGAGTTAAAATAAATTTTGGCTAACAGAGAGATCTAACTTTCCTGTGGCATCTTTGGACAGACAACATAGATCTAGATTTATAAATCATAGATCTAGATATTGATTGAAATAAACGTAAGATTAAAATTCTAAATCTAAATTACAGTCTAGGTCTAGATCTACACTTGATCTTGAAAGTGCAGAGCGTTGGACGAACTCGGAACTCCAACTTGAACAACTTACCAGAAGTCACGAACTTCACGATTCCAGTTCACTCCCTGTTCAGTGTGACAGAGAAATTACTTTGTCGTTCAGCATGCTTTATTGTATCCAAGATATTGATCTATCTAGATCCAGACCTAGTCTAGTATAATGTCTTCATTTACAGGAAAAGAAAACTACTTGGTCAACTAAGTCTTTAGTACTGAGACGCTTTACTCCAGAATTTCTTCAAGGAGAAAGAACTTAGTCGTGAGTGAGCTTCGCTTTCTTTCTTGGTGATTCCTGTTTTCCGTCCAGCATCGAATGCAACAAGAGTAACCGTTCTTGAATCTTCGGCTTCCAAGAGGGACAGAGCAAGCTTGATCTAGCCTTCATAGATATCAAACTAGAACTTGTTTGTGTGTTTCATAGTTATCATGAGCTCAAGATTTTACAGATGAAGAACTTTTTAAGTAAGAATCACACAGGAAAAATGTTCCTGACAACGTCATAATTCTCAGTCCTTTTTCTGCAGAGTCTGCTGAAAGTAACAGTTGTTACTACGGTAAACGTTCCCATAGCAACCAAAAGGCTCATCGCCGTGAAGAAAACGAAGTTCTTTCCAATACTCGAATCAACCAGAATACTCTACGCAAAGCTCTATCGAGCAGGCATATACACTAGTCTGAAGTGGTATCCTCGAAATTACTGCGTATGTTGATAATAAGCAACGAGCGGGTTGTAGCCAACAACGCGATATCTCGAGTCCTTCGAGTCCTTCGCAAACACCACAAAACTGGCTGTCTGTGCTCAACCTACAAACTACAAAGCTTAAGCACACCTATCTGACTTTAGGTTATAACCCCCCTCTCTCTCTCTCTCTCTCTC
>NW_004797742.1:77187-79342 GCF_000002075.1 Aplysia californica
AAATTTTAATAATTTTTAAAAAAATTGATTTAATTTAAGTTAATTTAATAGTAATTTAAAAAGGGAAAATAATTTATTTACAACAGCAAACAAAACCAACAAACATTGATTTTTCATCAACAGCAGACAATATGACTAGGCCTACAGTTAGCTTTTGTAGACTTACAGTGTGATTGAAGGCCAAAATTACGCCACCATTCGCTCTGAGGTTGCCCATGTTTCTCTTGACCGCTTCGCGAACATTCTGCAGTGACTCTTGTCTGCACAACAGCAGTAACACAGCCCCCTTGCCCGGCCCGGCGGGTCCCTGGGGTATCACAGTCGCAGTTCTGGTACATTCTTCATAGGACGGAGGGCGGTCATCGGGTGTTCCAAAAGGTGGTACATTCGCACCTTGTTAGATGGGATGGGGAGAAGAATAGATGAAAGTGATTTTCTTATTGTTGTTCGTCCTTCGCCTTTGAGGATAACCCTGACTTCACGATATGGTATGTTGACGGTGACAGTGGGTCTGGAGATTTTATTTTTAGAACGTAGGTATCAAACTCAAGGCCCACAGGCTGCATCCAGCCCGGCGAACAATGATATTCGGCCTTCGAGAGATTTTTAGGTAACTCATCCTGAAAATCTTCATAATACAGCACCTTACTCCAAATATATTATACGAACTTGTTGCAAAGAAAAGCAGATGACAAAAAATCCAACTCCGCCAAATTTGCATAACAGCGAACATTGGAATGCATTGTTCGTCTTTTTAATTCATATCATTGTTTAGAAAAATGTTTAGTTGTCCAGTGTTCAACGAGTGTTTATCCATTTCGATCCGCAACCTTAAGTGTAGTTTGAGTTTGTTCCCCTGATGAGCAATAGCGTGTGACACCTCTACTTTAGATCGACTAGATCTAGTTCATTCCAATTACCCCAGCACCCCCACCCCCTCCACCCCCACCCCCCAATCCTCACGCCTCAGGGGACATACAGCACAACAGACTGTTAAGGGCATGTTATCTTCCGCGTATTAAATTTCTGCCTACTGCCCAGTTCCAATGTGGTGCTCGGTGAAGAAGACCTTTTGTTAAATACATCATCATCATCATCATCATCATCATCATCATCATCATCATCATCATCATCATCATCATCATCATCATCATCATCATCATCATCCTAACTTTGGTTTTGAAATGAAACGTTAATTTAGACCACCCCTCTTTTTTCACCTGGCTCTTGAACAGTCATAGACTGCGCTGATGCTGACAGTTTGTCCATCTCCAATTTGTCAGCAGGTGGTGCGCTTGGAGTAAGCGGGGGTGCTGTGACGTGGGCATTAGCCGGTGGTTGGGGCGGTTGAGTCGGTTGAGCTGGTTGAGCTGGTTGAGCTGGTTGAGCTGGTTGGTGTTGAACGTTTCTGGCGCAGACAGTCATTGGGGTGTATTCTGCGTTGACAAAGATGCCTTGTCCTTTATGGAAGTACTGTTCGAAGAGGAAACATTAATTACTTCTACGAGATATTAAAATTTGGAAGAAATATAAAGATTAAGAGAAAGATAAACAGTCTTGTGAAAGGTATCGTTTATGTAAAAAGATGTCTTGTCCTTTCGCTGCCTTAGAATAACAAAGTTCTATCTGACATTTTTGACCGTTTTGAGATTCTAAGACCATGAACCAAATGTTCTATCTATTCTACAAAAATCTTAAGATTATTCAAAGCGCTTATCAGGATATTCAAAAAATTACATTCGAAAAAGCATGAAAAATAAAAATAACTATGAAACTCACCATTTTTTAACGTCGAATTTCTCAAAACGAGATATTTAGCAGACAGAACTTTGTAATTTTGAGGTAGCACTTAGTAGTCGAAATACTGTTTGAGGAGTAAATATTAATTGCTTATATTAGACATTTGGAAGAAATAAAACGAAGAGAAAGATAAAAAGTGTGGCGTGTGTGTAAAGTTTAATGTAAGTAAGTGTCGATATGTGTGTTATGTGTGCATGTGCGTGCGTGTGTGTGTGTATGTGTGTGTGTGTGTGTGTTTGTGTGTGTGTGTGAGTGTGTGTGTGTGTGTGTGTGCGTGTGTGTGTATTTGTGTGTGTGGTGTAGATAGATAGATAGATAGATAGATAGATAGATAGATAGATAGATAGATAGATAG
>NW_004797742.1:79517-80566 GCF_000002075.1 Aplysia californica
GAGAGAGAGAGAGAGAGAGAGAGAAAGAGAGAGACAGAGACAGAGAGACAGAGACAGAGAGACAGAGACAGAGAAAGAGGGAGAGAGAGGGGGGGAGGGAGAAATAAATATAATAAGAATAACTCAAACAAACCTCAACTCCATCACGGCATTTAGCATTTCGTACATGCCCTGCGGTTCTATAGGAAAAACAGCCTTGGCCGTCGCTTTGAGCGGTGGAGGGCAGGTGCACACCTAGAGGGATCGTACCTACTTTGATGGGGAGCTTCAGTTCCAGATCAAGGCCCATGGGAACTTCCACTATCGCAAAGACTACATACACGACCTGAAGCATGAACACAGTACGATGTGATAGAGTGTCAAAAGGTGGGCGTGTACCGGGGTACACGTCATGTACACGGAGTGATCCATGTAAGGAAATGGAAAAGAATGACGTCTTAGGAACTTCCACTAGAGCGAACAGTATCAAAATAAACAAATAAATAAATAAATGAACAAAAAAGGAAAGAAAGAAAGAAAAAATAAGTAAATAAAAAAGTAAATAAATGAATAAATGAATGAATAAATGAATGAATGAATGAATGAATGAATGAATGAATGAATGAATGCATTAACGAATGAATGAATGAATGAAGGAATGAATGAATGCATTAACGAATGAATGAAGGAATGAAGGAATGAATGAATGAGTGAATGAATGTATGAGTGAATGAATGAATGAATGAATGAATGAATGAATGAATACTAATCTTAACGTTTGAAAACAGAAAAGAAAGGCGTGACATTTAATCATGAGTGTCATATTGTGGGTGTGCAGGGCTGTGCTCAGGATTAATAAAGGGTTGAATGTGGAGAAGCAAATAAACAAAATGAAGCTATGATCTTGAGAGATTGAAAGAAATGAATAGAGAAAGACGGGGTCAGGAGGAGGGAAACAGGAGAACGAGATTTTTTAAAAATTAAGACGTGATGGCAGAAAGGAAATTTGACATAGCGCGCTACCATAATGAATTAATACTGGAGGAGGAGGAGGAGGAGGAGGAGGAGGA
>NW_004797742.1:83219-84234 GCF_000002075.1 Aplysia californica
ATAGGTACCTACCTAGGCGATCATAAATATACGTATAGGTACCTACCTAGGCGATCATAAATATACGTATAGGTACCTACCTAGGCGATCATAAATATACGTATAGGTACCTACCCAACTTCCCTCCGACCACTGAGCTGATGGCTGTAGTTATATTGTCTGTGTGTCCATTGGCTGTGTATTCCACATGCTGAAACAGTGTGGCCTTGACCAACCCGCAGTCCTTTGTGCTCTTGTTTACGGCTTCCAGGTTGATAAAGATCTGTAAGAATTTAAAATATTAAAAAACCTTTTGATTTATTTCAGATTTAAAACATTTCACGTCTTATATCCGCAACAATTCTTTAAGAACCTCAGATTTCTTATATCTGAAAAGATTTGTAAAGAGCCTCTGGTTTCTTACATTTTTAAAACAGTTTTCTTCTTATATCTGTAACGATATTTTAAAAACCTCTGATTTTTTTTCAAAGAACCTCTGGTTTCTTACAGATTTAAAACAGTTTCTTTCTTTTACTACTAAGAGGCATGCTTGATTCCTATGACCAATTAAAACAATTTTCTTGTGTTTCCACCATTTTTTACAATCATAGGAACAAATATCTGTGCACCACTCCAAACACATGTCCACAAATCAACACAAACAAAAATCAAATCGAAAAGTAAGTAGAACGCATAGTGGTCACGGAAAAGGTGCTACCTCTGCGCCACACAGCTGAGTTGCGCCTTTTGCTGGTGACGTTGAGGGCTATTTATGTCCCTGTGGTGAGCAAGAAGTCTCATATATTTGATTATAATAACAAAACAAATCAATAAAACAAACTAATTAACAAACCACATTACATCTTTGAACAAACCCACAGCTTACTTTTGAAATGCAGAACGAGAAATATATAATCCAGGGCGACAATTCCAAACAAAAGAAATTTTAAAAAATAGGAGAGGAAATAAAGTAGCAAGACTTTTGAATTACATAAACATGCTCTTCTGGATATCTACATCAGACGTATGCCACCCC
>NW_004797742.1:84334-85276 GCF_000002075.1 Aplysia californica
GGGGCGCAAGGGATTTTTAAAAATCCCCACCCTGAAAAAAGAAATAAAACGAAGAATACACCCCATTAAAAGAAAATGATTGAAAACAACGTTCCTAACAAGTTCCGACATTATTATCATTGTGTAGACAATTATAGCACTCACAGTTTCTCCCGGACAGTAGCCCGTTCTGTCTAAGGAAGCCGACAACTCCAAGTCACCGACATTTCCCACTCCGAGGAACTTCGACAGGGATTTCTTTGCACTGCCATTCACAGCTCCCTTAAAAAAAAGAGTTTAGCAATTGAAGGAAGAAAGTAACATGTGTTAACCCTATCCGTACGTCGTGTTTTACTATCGTATCCACATGACGTGGGGAACTCTGTGCCAGCACTATCAAAGAGGAATTTTACTCGTTAATCCGATCCGTACGCTTTGCATAGCACTCTGTCAAAATGATTTTCTGAGAAATACTGAAAGTTTCAAAGAGATCTTCGTACAAAAAGTATTCTAAAATGTGAAGAATAAAACCCCGGGGGTAGGCTACAAAATGACCAAAGGCGTACGGATAAGGTTAATAGAGATAATAAAGAATTGGTGCACTTAATTATGCAGATAATCAAAACACTATGCTGATTTCATCGCCCGTTCTTAGACCCTTATGATATGCTTAGTTGATGGAATTTTGGGCTGTAATGCAGATGGTCTTGATTCCAATCCTGAATTTGATGTACATTGTACTTGGCTTGGGTAGCTTGGACGTTTTCAAAGCTCTCTGTCTGCTTGGTGTGGTTCTGTCGGATGTTGGCGTTAAATTTGAAGGTATCAAAGTACTGATATTGAAAAGGAGATTAAACCTTTACAATTCCCTTCTCTTTATGCCTCTCTTTTTTTTCTCACGCTCTCTCTATTTATCATTCATTCTCCAGCTCTCTTTCCCCCCTACTCTTTCTTTTTCTCCCT
>NW_004797742.1:85432-89923 GCF_000002075.1 Aplysia californica
TCTCTCTCTCTCTCTCTCTCTCTTTGTCTCTCTCTCTCTCTCTGTGTTTGTGTACTGAGTCCTTGCTATCTCTTCAACAATAAAAGAAAAAATATCTTCGCTATATTCAAAGAGATGAACAATTTAATCAATACATGTACTTTGATTGGACAAAAATTGCAAACTAAAACATAATGATGTACTTTTGCCTGTCATTACTTAACGGTGCTTTAATATATTTCTATTTCATTTTATCTTATTGTTACTGGTGAATCATATAAAGAGTACCATGCGAGTCAGCGAACATAATTTGTTTTAAATTGGTAAGTTGCAATACACCCCCCCCCCCCCACACACACACACCCTTCCTACTTTACCCAAAATGCTGTTACCACACGATAAATGCAACAGGCTAACTGAAATCAATATAATGTACCTTGTAAACCGGTTGGTTTACATCAATTCTGTTTAGGACTGTGAAGAATTTGTAAAAGTTTTCGTCAAACTTGAGGAGAGGGCGCTCGACTTTTATGTGCAGCCAGTACCGAACAGCTCCTTTACTTCCCTCAAAAGAAGAGGGCAGGCCTTGGGCAGGCAACCGAAAGTTGAAGTTATATGTGTGGGAGCCTTCTGTCAGCACCAGTGTGTCTGAGGACAACAATGATAGTAAAGGAGAGGAAAATAGTTGGCCTGTATTATGAGTACGTCTTCTTTCAGCATCAGCGTGTCTGGGGACAACAGAAACATTCTGAGCACAACACTTGAATTACTTGAATCAATTGAATCTAGAACTGGGGTCTTATACGGAGTGCCCACTGCGGCTGGATCGGGCCGATCGCCCGACTGGGTCGCCTGAAATTGAAAACAAACACGTTTGCTTTTTAGGCGATCGAGTCGGGCGATCGGCTCAATCGGCCGATCCCAGCCGAAGTGGGCACCCTGTATTAGAAAGACGGGATGCTCCACGCTTCCTTCTGAGGACAACAATAATAATTATTATTATAGTATTATGGGCAAATAGTTTACCTATATCGTGGAAGCCTTCTTTCAGCATCAATGTTTCTGAGGACAAGAATAATAATATTGATAGAGAGGAAAATAGTTGAACTATCTATTAGTGGACGCCTTCTTTCAGCATCAGTGCATCTGGGGACAATATTGATACTGGTAGAGAGGCAAATAGTTGACCTATATGTGGACGCCTTTTTTCAGTGTGTCTAAGGTCAAAAATATTAATAGGGAGGCAAATGACTGACCTATGTCCATAATTAGTTCTACAAGACTCCCATGTCGAAGTCTGCTCTCGCCAACTTACCATTACCGTTTCCTGCCAGAGTCTGGACGTAATTGAAGTACGACTCGCTGCCCACGTAATCATCTTCTGAGTACCTTTGTGTGAACTCCCGCCACCTGGTGAGGGCGTGTCCGATACAGAAGATTTTGACCGACTTCGCCCTGACCTCTCCTGTGACCTTGAGGCTGGCAGTGCCCTTGACACTCTCACCTGGCCGGTAGAGTTCCTTGTCGCCCACTGTGGCCACGCAGCACTCAGTGATCTTGCCCATCTGGAGGGGAGCAGTGAGCAGCTCTCGGAACTATTGAACCTGGGAACAGTCAAAAGATGGGATCATTTATAGTTCAGCCAACTGATGACTCCCTCCCAAAACAAAACAAAAACAAAAACAAAAAGCAAACGAACAAACAAGCACCCACACAAATACGCAAACAAAACATATGACAACAAACAAAAAACAAACAATAAACAAACAAATAAACAAAAAAAACAAACAAACAAAACAAACAAACAAAAAACGAACAAAAACAAAAATCACCCAACAACAGAGCTCCAGTCGAAACAAAACGAAAACAATAACGAAAGCGAAATAGGAACAGAAAAAAACCCTCACGAAATGAAGGAGAAATGTAAACACCAAGGAATCCCGAATAATTCTCAAAGAGAAACAAAAACCCTAGCAGCTTTAAAGTGTGGGAGGCGAACTGAAGCTACTAGTTCAACTAGTTAGTGGTCTATCAGTGAAACAATGATATAATATTTACTAGCAAATTATTTCCAACTATCGATACAGCCCATGATGCAGTGTTTTTTTGTTGTTTTTTTGTTTTTTTAAAATAGCAATACTATATTATACCAGCACATGTTATTAGTATTAGCAAGAGGACGGCACACTATATAAAACACAAACCCATATTATTTTTATGTACATGAACTTACATAGCAATTAACTGGGCTTGATACACTGTTATATTACCCAACGTTTTGGGACACAATTTAATAATATCCAACACCTTTGATTTCAGAACCATTTGAGCTTGAAATTGAAGAGAATTTAATATTATATTAAAACATTTTTCTTACCACAAAAAGGTAAAGTCTAAACTCGTATGTCCCTTAACGTACCTTATCGCGATACTTCTTGGCCTTGTTGATGTTGCTTCGCCTTTTATTTCGCAAATGACAACAGACAGTCATGTATTGCGTAATAGATGAGAGAAGTGTGGGATTTCCAGCATCATGTGAGTGAATGAACTGATTAAGTTGATAAAATACGAAGTGCGATTAGTCTGCTACATTTAACAAACTTTAGATTGATAAATATGGGAAACTTTTTTTGTCCCAGACTTATAATTGCTCTAACCAAGTCTCTAAATTTCAATCCTTGCTTAACACTTTCACGAAAGAACACACAGTAATATACATAAACTGATGGATAGAAACTGTACTTTGGTCCACAAGTAGATCGTGTTTGGGCGAGCAGGCCTGTGTTGTCCATAACAAGACCGATGCTGTTTCGTCTTTGTCCCTTCCCCTGGGCTCCTGACTCTTTCTGCTGCCTTTCTTTTACTACTCCTTGGCTCCTTCTTACTGCTATTTTTCAGCCACACACCTGATCTAAAGGTATGTAATATCTGACACCTAGCTATCTCAAATAAGGGTGAAAAGGTCTCGGAGGTCCTGTGTGCAAGTTGCGCACGTTAAAGATACCTTGGTGGTCCGAAAATCATTAAGAGTATGCTTCGGCCGCTGCCCGGGCAAAATTCAAAATTAATTCCTACCAAACTGAAAATGTTCAGTGTGTCCCGAGCGCTCATATGACTTCATGCAGTTGCGAGCGTCCTTACAAAAAAACTCACCAAAAACAAACGAAGTCGAGTTCTCAGCGTAGTTCAATCAGCTTGTCAACGAAAACTGTCAAACGCCAGGCTCAGATTGCTAAGTGAAGTACACAGGTCTGAGTGCTTTCCACGATAACAAACTCGGTTACACACCAAGTAGATCGTTTGCTGTAAATGATCGCCTTGTTTACTCGTTATCAATGCCGTGACCTCGAAGACCGTGCTGATATTTATGTAGAGGAACATACTGATGACAACGTTACATTACATAAATTTTGACAACAATATCATTTTTTTGTAGCACAACTTGTCCTGTTCTTCAAAACCAGTTCGCCATTGTGTGATGTTATTGAAGTGGACTTTCCGCAATTTGGAAAGAAAAAGTCTTCATCTCACTACTATTATACAACTTTTATAACAGGCATTTTTACAATAGTATCTTCTGTGTTCGAAAAGAGGTACGCATTTGTATTTCACATTTTTTTTAAAGACAACCGTCCCAAGACATTACAATGTATTAACAGGTTGAGATCAAATTTTTATTTTGAAGATACAAGATTATCAGAGTCGTCTTAACCGTACTAAATGCCCGGACAAAGCAGTGCACGGGCCATCTAAAAAGATATTTATTAGTAAAGTACAGTCAAACCTGCTCTAAAGGCCACCTGTTTAAGACGGTCACCTATACAAACGGCTAGATTCTACATCGTATTTTCTAACTTGCGTTTTTTCTATAAATAATGACATTGTCCAAGACATCCACCGGGGAAAAAACAACAACAATCACTTTCCTTCTCGAAAATGAGTGGCCGTCTCAGAAAATTTCGAATGTATATCTATCTATCAGCAGCAGCAGCACATCGTAACATACATAAGATAAGCATTAGGACCCCTATACTCCCGGGGCTTCCAGAAAACACTCCAGCATCCCCATGCGACTCTTTACGTCTGGAGCGGTTGGTACAAAACTTGAGTGTGACATGGGCGTCATTACATTGGTCATGAAGTCAATACTATTGAACAAATGTTGATTATAATTAATTCTTTTTGCACAATGCAGAGAAATGAATGCAGTATATTATCATTTAATTGTTTACTCTCTGTGCTGTCTTTCTGTAGGGATGCATCCTTCCCAAAACAAAGCTTGGCTTGACCCCGACTGGCAGAGTCGAAAGAGATCGCTTTCTAAATTAGGCCTATCTTTTATTGTGTCCAAGTGGATCTGAAATATGAGCTACAACATTCCCCAAAAAAAGTTATCCTACTTTGTGAAAGCTACAATAAGAACAATAGGTATGCTTTTTTTAAAATGTGAATGGATACTTAAAGTCAGCATTATCTAATAGTTTTGATAGTTTCCAAACTTGCTGTACGTTC
>NW_004797742.1:91521-93036 GCF_000002075.1 Aplysia californica
AAATAACCGTTCACATTTTCAGATTTGGCGTACATCACATTTTGTCACGGAGCTGTTCACCTGTTACAGAACTCAAGACTTAGGCATTTAACTTACCTTCTCTACTCGACTGATCGAACTTACAATGTAGGCTACAACAACATTTACATTGTTACAAACGTTTAAAAATTGTTTTTTAAAAACTGGGACCACCTGCATTCCTCTACGACGAGTCTTAAAATACATAAAATATTGAAGAAAGCAGCGCATGCACCCTCTTGTTCACCTTCACTTCAAGAGATGCCGAAACAGCAGTTTTGCGGGTGATATAAGGGTGATTTACCCAGTAAGACAGCGCTAACCGCTGAGGCTGAGATGTTACAATGGAAAGAAAATCGGAGAAGCTTAAGTAAGAGGCTGCTAATACGAGCACCTTGGAGCCAGCCAGAAAGATAATTGAAAGACGGGGTTTTTGTAAGACTCTGGGTGAAAAGGAGACGTGATAGGGGTGGAAGGGGGGGGGGAGAAACGGAGGAATGGAGGAATGTTTGTGAGTGAATGAGCTATGAAATGGTTAAATATGATTATATAGTGGAGAGAGAGGGGGGAAGAGGGAGAGAGAGTGGGTGGGAGGGCGAGGGAGGGCGAGGGAGAGAGAGGGAGAGAGAGAGAGAGAGCGAGAGAGAGAGAAAAAGAGAATAAGAGAGACAGAGAGATACACAGAGAGAGAGAGAGAGAGAGAGAAAGAGAATAAGAGAGACAGAGAGATAAAGAGAGAGAGAGAGAGAGAAGGGGGGGGGAGACAGAAACCGAGTCAGACAGGCAGACAGAAAGGTAGTGGGAGACTGACACACTGAATCACGAACGAATATTTGATTTTGGCACATAAATCTAAACCTACAAATCTCAAACTCATACACATTGCTATTCTACTTTGATAACCCCGAGAAGGTTGTTACAGTTTTGTTTTGTTTTTCTCTCGCAATATAGATCGAGGCAGCAAAGGCTACAAGATTTGTGTGTATCTCTCGCTTGGTCAGGTTGTTTTTAGGACAATGAATCCCGCAGATAAAGAAACGAACACACAGATAACGAATATCAGTAATTTGAACAGACATTAGACATTTAGACAAATTCTTATGGGTGTAAAAAAATACGCGCTCGTAAGAGCAGCTTTGGGAAAAAGAACCTCCCGGGCTGCAAAACCAACAACACACAAAAATGAAAACCTTTACAAAAACAAAATAAACAACCATGGAGCCACAAAACAAAGATCTGATTTTTTAAAACTACCCCAAACAAAAAAGCAACAAAACAAAAACAAAACAAAAACAAAGAAGAATTACAACAAACCGAAAAGGACAAAAAAGTTGTTAAATTGCAAAAGAACGAGAAACAAAATAAACAGGGGCACGTTTGAAGCTCGAACTCGTAAATTCTCTCTCTCTCTCTCTCTCTCTCTCTCTCTCTCTCTCTCTCTCTCTCTCTCTCTCTCTCTCTCTCTCTCTCTCTCTCTCTCTCTCACTCACTCACTCT
>NW_004797742.1:94924-96634 GCF_000002075.1 Aplysia californica
CATATCTTTAAAAAGTTAAACCTCAGAACGTTAAACAAACAAGAAATACCTGTCTCCTATCTCCGCTATCGTCTAAAACCTACGCTCACAAGTGTTGAGATGTTGAGATCAGGTGAGCTATATGTAGGTCAAACTGCCTCTTTCGCGGGAGAAACATCAGGTAAACAGAAACTTTCGCGTTTCTACGTTACTCACAAGACACAAGAGCAAGGTGTTGATCTATCAAGCCTGAAAACTCACAGGTGTCACTTCAATTTTCATGCCCTGTCGGTTTTAGGCGACTTACTTAACATTTTCACTTGGGATTTTTTTTCTCTCGTTCTGACGTAATGTTTTGTCAGTTGGGTTTTTTTAATGTTTAAAAAAAAAACAACTCTAAACGGCATTTAGGGGCAGTCTAAATCCTTGTAGCTTACGAGTTAACCCCAAAGCGAACTGGGACAAATGAGGCTACCACTGTCGTTGCAATTACTTGGCTGTTTTGATTTTATTGTTTAAGTCAATGTGTTTGTTATACATGTATATTAATGTTGTTTAATTACTTTGTTTTAGTATGCGTTTTGCGGCACTAGTAACACAATAAGGTCATGCAAATGCCGTAGATTAGAGTTTCTACAGCAGAGTAACAAACACTGAAAAGGAGGAAAGTGGAGAGGTATTATGGAAGAGAGAAGTTTGAAAGGGAAGAAGAAGCAAACCGCACCAGAGCACCCGCCAAGCACCCACGTTGTTGTTGCTGCTCTGGTGTGACAACAAGTAGGGGGAAAAGATATGCGGTTTATAAATCTGGACGGAAACTTATGCTATCCAGTTGTTTCAACCGCTTTGATTGGGGTCATTTCGGGGTCTTAATTGTCAATGTACCTCTACATACATACACATAGATATATAGATTGTAAATCTTATCGTATAGAGTACCGTATCGTGTTTATTGCCAAAATAGACGCGCTAAATAAACCTTTTCGTTTATGAAAACCACTTTGAAGCAGTTACAATAACTCTCTGTGTCCGGGGTGAGAGGGCGGGGTGGCTGGCTCTTCAGACTATTATCCAAGGAGGTTGTTCGGTCCTTGAAGCTGTCACCCAACAGGGCCGGCAAACTACTATAGCGCCAGGTTATAGATGCACCGCACATTAAATAATTATGATAATGAGCTAAAAAAAGAAAACTTGATAAGTAGACATTTCACTTACGATCGGCCAGAATACAGACAAACAACCGAAAGAGGAAGTAAATTACAATACATATTATAGGACTATTGTGTAGTCTTTCATTTACTTTTTTTGGGGGGTCTAAAACAAACAAAATGAACAATTAAAGAAGCAAACTCTATTACCATGTCTTTTAAAGACAAGGGGAATATGATAATAATGACAGTCTAATAATAGGACTTAACAATGCATGTAATAATAAACATTTGTTGTTACGTTGTTGTTGTTGTTGTGGTTGTTGTTTTGTTAGGGTTGGGGTGTTGTTGTTTTTCAAAGAACAAATGAGTCAGTAGTGAGGAAAGTGGGTGGTGGATCAGAGAGGGGAACAGTGTCAAGTAAAAAGGAAGGGGAAGTAAAGGAAGAGGAGGAAGAGGGGGTGAAAAAGAGAGTGAGCATGAGGGGGAGGAGGAGGATGCGGTAGATAGATAGATAGATAGATAGATAGATAGATAGATAGATAGATAGATAGATAGATAGATAGATAGATAGATAGCGAAC
>NW_004797742.1:97878-104146 GCF_000002075.1 Aplysia californica
CCCTGTGCCCGCCGTCACGCTGTACAGCGACAGACAATACAGCGGGCGGTCTCAAAAGTTGAACCCGCGGCCCGCGGGGCCAAGAGATAACACTGGAGACAATCACGTGATCATAGTACGCGGAAGTAAATCATGATAGGTTATTATTGTGTATTCCCCTCTGTGGTGAAAGTTTCCATAGTTTGAAACTTTCTCTCATTCTTTCGTACGCCTATGAAGGTAAGTTTATTATTTCTTCCACTGTTGTTTTGACATTGTTTCTACTTGAATGGGCTTACACACCGTCTTGTTTAGAGCCAGAATGCAAGGTAAGCTGCCAGAGAAAGTCTGTTAAGTCAGACGAAGCATTGTGGTGCTGTGCTTACCTGTGGCCCGTAGTAAAGGGAGAGAAACGAAGGTAGATCTGACTGTTTAGGTTAGACTTCTCTTCTCTACTTTTTCCCCCCTTCTCCTGCAAGCGCGATGAATCTCACGGACTTGACTGCCTGCTGCTTCACACACAGGTAGATCTTGATCTAGAAATCTAGATCTACGTAAGGTGAAACTATCAGGCACAGTACAGACAGGATTTGGGGCTTGGCATTTGTTTTGCTCCCTGTTGACTCAGTACGTGGAATTCTGACAGTTGAGAATCTCTTTTCAACAAGTTTTGCGAGGATAGAACTCAACGACTTCGGACACATCATATTTCCACATCCTGAGAAAATGAAATCATGTCGTCTTCTCGGAGTATCAGTAAGTGGTTCTATGCCTAGTAACTGGTCTTATATTGCCCCCCCCCCCCTCTTTTCCATCCAGTTTGTTGGATCAGTTCTGTGATGGTGCTGGTGGCTAGGCCATAGTATAGTCTAAGGTA
Source organism: Aplysia californica (assembly GCF_000002075.1). Taxonomy (NCBI): domain Eukaryota; kingdom Metazoa; phylum Mollusca; class Gastropoda; order Aplysiida; family Aplysiidae; genus Aplysia; species Aplysia californica. The sequence goes on from NW_004797742.1 coordinate 98,735, forward strand.
GTGCCAGTGCCATAGAGTTACATCGAGAATCTAGATCTAGATCTAGATCTAGTAGAGGCCAGATCTTGACCCAGCAGTCAGTAATTCTTAGCCTTCTACCCTAATCTTCAACAAAACTATTTAACAGTGACTTCAGTTTCTTTTTCTTTTATAATCTGAAGCCACTCACTGAGTTGAACAATGCTGCTTGTCCCTCCCTTTTTGAGTTTTGACTCTTGAAGTTTTCTCTATGATTTTCATGTAGGCTGCAGCCTCTCCACCTAGGCCAAACTTTCCCCTTTTTGCCTGTTTTCATTTTGTGTGATGTGCCTTTATTATACTGAATGGTTTGTCTACGACTAGATCTACATGATGTATTTAAGTATTTTAAGTCTGTGCAGCAGGATCATTTAGCGTGGCTGATACCCGATAGCTTGCTAAGGCTAAGGTGTTTGCTACCACAGATAAAATTACATCAAGATGCTTACAAGTTAAACACCTGGAAGGCCAAGCTGGTTAAACTCTTTAAGTTGTCTAAAACTATAGGCCTACTGTTACCTTTGTTTATAATCGCGTTTTTGACACTCGTTGAAGCTATGAACATGAAATAGGCTAGGCTCCTAAGGTTCAAATGCCAGTGGGTTCAGATTTTCAGTTATAATAACCTTGGCCTATAGATAAAAGTTCCTTTCTTATCTGGGTGACGAATTTCTCTGCCTTTGTAATGTTTTTGTTAAAGAGATCTCTTTGATGGAGTTGAGGTGTGCTGAACTTGTGTTGGACTAAGAAAGTAATACATTAATTTATTATTTTCATTGTAGAACACGTAGAGGTGTATTGTAGTGTCTGTAAGTATCCTACAAGGTGTAATTTGTAAAGTATCGAACCCTCATGTGTGTGTCTCTTCTATTAAAATGTATTAAAGTAGTAGAGAGTTTAACGGCCTGTTTAAAAAATTTGAAAGGGAGGTGTACTGTTTGCGTTTTGCGTTAAAAACCTTGTAATCTTTCTTAGGAGTCCAATTTGATCAGGTTTGCTGTTTTAAATATAAAGTTTGCTGGGGATGTAAGAAGTTGTTACTCTGCAGTTGTAAACGATGGGCAACAAGCCTTAACAGGGTATCAGAGTTGTTTTTCACTTCTATTGCAGACACTTTATGCTTTCTTTACATCAGGTTAGCTTCCATCACCATCTTTAAGAATTATATATATATATGTCTGATCTACTTTCCGGTCACCTCCTTTTTTAAAGTTCGATTAATTTAGCTTCTTTTGCATTTTTGCCCATTATCTTCCCATGCCAATTATCTTCCCATGCCAATTATTTTCCCACTTTCATGGTGATGACAAAATTTTTAATCAGCATTTTACAAAATTGTAATGGTTTTGTGTTGTTATTAAATATCATTGTTTTCTAATAGACAACTTGTTGTACTACTATCATGTTTTTGCTGTCACCACATCATCCGCACTGTGAGCAGGCAGGTGGGGGGGGCTCTTGTGGCCTAGAGGTTAAGGTGTTCGCCTCTCATTCAAAGGTCCTGGGTTCAAATCCGGGTAGCGACTGAAAAATTTTCTTCTCTAAAATTGTCTCCTTTCACATCCTTTCCTGCTCTGTAGCAATGTTCTGTCGTCTGCTTTTTTGTCTCCATTTTCTGCCCTCATGCCCTCACCTCCTTGGCCCCCTCCCTGGGCTCCACTCTTTCTGCAGCCTTTCTTCTGCTACTCCTTGGCTCCTTCTCACTGCTGTCTTTCAACTCTGATCTTCTGGTAGGAAAGATCTACACCTCTAGCCTTCTTGGATGATGGCGAAAAATCTCAGAGGTCCCATGTGCAAGTTGCGCACGTTAAAGATCCCTTGGTGGCCTAAGATCGACAAGAGTAGGCTTCGGCCGCCACCAGTGCAAAATTCAAAATTTCCTACAAACTGAAAATATTTTGTGTGTCCCGCACGTCATATGACCTTTTATGCAGTTGCGAGCACCGTAATACACTTACCAATAAAACCCCCAAAATAACACTGTAAGCCTTACTGGGTGGTTGGCAGGTGCTCTGGTATAGTTTGCTGCTTCTTTCATGATCAAACATCTATCGTCCTTTTCTATCCTTTTTCTTTTTAGTGTTTGTTACTCTCTTGTAACACCCATAATCTTTGACATTATAAGATAAAAATATGACCTTATTGCATTGCAAGTGCCTTAAAACTTTTACTAGACTAAAGCGAACAGCTAGTGAGCCTTCAAAAAACCAACAGCTTTTCTCATTTTATATTGTTTAATAGGATATGGTAGCAAGGCTTTGTTTGCCCTGTGGACAGGCTTGTCTGCTTTCATTGTCTCCCGCTCAGCTACAGGAGAGGGGAAGCTGGACCACTGTGTTTGTGTGCCTGTCTGTGTGGTGTGCTTGGCTCCTCACATATTTCTCTCCCAGTGACTGCCCTCAGCTTGGCCTCTCTTCTCATTCCTTCTGGGCACCTTGAACCTTACCTCCCCCCCCCCTGCCTTCTTTTTCTGCTGTCTGTCATTTCTGCCAGTATTACAATGATTTGATGGTGAGTGGTATTTTCTTTCTGTCCCTACTTTTAGTCTGAAGTTGATTGCCACTGTTCTTGATGTTTGTATATGTGTGTGTGGTGTGTACATACATGTGTGTGTGTGTGTGTGTGTAGTCATGTGTGTGTGTGTGTGTGTGTGTGTGTGTGTGTGTGTGTGTATTCATGTGTGCGTATGTGTATTGTGTGTGTATGTATGTGTGTACATGTATGTGTATTGTGTGTGTGTGTGTTTTCATGTACATGTTGTGTCATAGTGTGTATGCAGTGCATGTGTGTATGTTTGTGTGGGAGAGAAAGAGACAGACAGACAGATGGACACAGAGCTTTCTAGATAAAAAAAAACCCACATAACTTAAAGAGATTTCCATCCTGTTTATTTTTCTTGAAAAACCCTACGTTTTAAACCATTATCAGTTTTTTCAAAACGTTTTCTACCTGTTGTTCCATCTTTCTCTGTTGAATATTACATCTCTCCTTTTTTAATTCTCACCACAATCTTCATTTGTTTCTATGTCAGTCTGTCAACTGCCTCGTGATGTGCAAGCTAAAGAGTTGGAGAATTATTGTAACAAAACACACAATCCTCCCCGCACAGGTTCCTGAAGGGAGGATTATTTGGACAGTGCAATGTTTAGACATTTGGCCAGGGTCTGGGTTTTCTCAGTAAAGCCAGTGGCAGTGTAATTCAGAGGCAGTAAACCCAAGGGCTTTGGTTCAATTTTTTGGGATTTCTTTGTGGGTTTTTCTCAGTGTTTAATGTGAGATATTCACAATCCATGGAATACACAAATACGCCCTTTGAAAAAAGAATGAAATGGGTCAACTGATATTTTTCTGTTTTTTGTTGTTGTTTTTGTTTGGACATTGGCTTTACTCTGTCTTTTATGCGCCTCCATGGTCTTTTTTGAGTATTAAATCTAATCAAATTTTATGGCACAGCACTACTCCTCATAGTGTCAGCTTTCCTCAATAATGTTTCAGTTTCAGTTTTCATATAAATATATATAATAATATATTTGTGGTTAGTGTCAGTTTATTGTCCATGTTGTAAAGTCTCGTTATTCCTTTTTTGGATCACAGGCTTGAGACATCCCCCCCTCCCCCACACTGTTATTTCTTGTAGACAACTAAAAATGCTTTTCTAGCTTTGTCTCTCGAGTGCACCTGTGCAAGTTGTGTTATTTGTCACCTAATAGTGCTAGCAGGTTATTGTGATAATAATTATACATTGGTGATAATGAAGTGAAGATAAATTGAGTGAGTCTTCTTGCTTGTAATGTAATGTAATGCTGTTTAGCTCTTGATCAGTTGTTTCTGTCCTCCCTCAAGTCGTTTCTCTCTTTCGATGCATGTAGATGTTTTCATCATATGTGAGGCAGCGTGGTGGAATCAGGCTCTCGTCAAAATAATGAAATTGAAGAAAACAGCAGTTTTCTCCCTGCTTAGCAATTTTTATCAAATTTTTGTTGTTTGACTCAACACCTTTTATGTCTATTTACAAACATATTCCTTTTGGGTATTTCAATGAAAACGTTGATTAAAGGCACAAAATATAAATTTAGAGTTTCTAGGGACTCTCTAGCTTTGGAATTTACCAAACTTTAGCGGCCATTTACTCGCTAACTTTACCTCTTAAATCAGGTTACCCCACCTCCTTCAATCCAAAATATCTCCACTTGTATTGAAGATGGACGGGTAATTTTTTCATTGAAAGCAAGACAAATGAACAAGCTTTAAGATGATACCAATAACTCAATATGCCCAAAAACTGACGAGAGCCTGATTCCACCACGCTGCCTCACATATGTTTACAAATCTAATGTAATAATCAAAACATCTTTATATTGTTCGTGGTATGAGGACATGCATTGTTCTAAATAATTCTGCTAACATTGTTCATCATAGATGTTGTGAATAATTTTTGTTTTAGGTGAATGAAGGCACTGCTGAAAACTAACACTCGGACCATGTGATTTCATACTACTGGGATTGTCACTGATAAACCCACCAGGTGCTGACTATTTATACTGAAGTAAGGACAAGGAGTCCAAATCAACAACCATGGTAAGCAATTACTTTATCATATCTGAGGATTAGCTTAAATTTCTTTGACGGATCTCTCTTGGCTTTTAACAGAGATTTCATTTGAAGACATTCCCTGAATGTGTAAAAGATGTGGGTTTTTTTTTGCTGCTCTCTTCTCTAAGAAATAATATGTGAAAATCAAGATTTTCTGGGAATTCAAAAGCATGAAGACAAAGGCAAATTAAGAGCAAGCTGTTACTGTTCAATATAGTGTTAAGCTTGAGATCAAGTAAACAGCCGCCTAAATTTAATTTTTGTTGTTCCAAGCAAACCTTGAGTTTATCAATCTAAGTCATGGCTACAGTGTCATTGCTTTTATCAGCTGAGATACATGTATTGATTTTCCAGGCTCACCATTTAGCTAAGTTCTTCAATTACATGAGCAGACAGTTAGTTGTGTTCTCCTGACTCTCCCGTTTGGTTTCTTAGAAGTGACATCAGTAGTGCATCAGGAATGTGTTGTGTGTACTGCAGATACTTTTAAAATTCAAGTATAATTATTTGATTTTCTTTTTTGGAGTACAGTACTTTCATTCTCTATTAAATTGAATGGCTTGAATAATAGAGGCTGGTTTTTAAAAAAAGTCAGTTAAGGTGTAAAGTGAGAGCTTCATTGTTCGCTGCGGGTGGTTGGCGGGTGCTTGGGTTTGATTTGCTCCTTCTTTCCTATCAAACATCTACTGGTATGGTCTTATCTCTCCTCCTTTTTTTGTGTTTGTTACATGATACTTGTAACACCTCTAATCTTTGGTACCTCTAGGACCTAATTGTGTAGCAAGTACCTTAAAACGCTTA
>NW_004797742.1:104394-105765 GCF_000002075.1 Aplysia californica
TATATATACATATAATTAAATAATTTTGACCAGTGCGCCAGCGTAATACTGAATCTGAAACATACGTAAATATCATAGATTTCTTTATTTCCTGCTTGTAGCTGTGCAAATATGTCGTCATGTGGAAGCCTGTATGAGAAAAATATTTGCCCTGGAGAAGTACCGCATTTTTGGGCTCGTCATCAGTTTACTCTTTAATGTCTTTAAAAGTGTGTAACCTCCACAGTGAGTTAGCTGGTGATTGGAGCGTCACAATGTGCCGCTGATGTGTCTTACTTTTCTGTTCGTCCGTTGTTTCTATCTGAGTTTTTCCCAACACCGAATCACCGTTATTTTGTCAGAGTGCTCCTCTTTACTCAAACAAATAAGTAGACAATGGGTTAAAGGTCACAGATTGGCCCACTGCACACCAGGAAATGCAACATTTGGACTTTTTAAAATTTTTGAATGAGGGTTTGTTTTTTTTTTGGATGGGGAGGGGGGACGCTCTTGAGCATCCTGTGCGCAGACACACATACACATGACATGGTGTTTGCTTTGGGCATCGTCTATGCCTCCTTTACATCCTCTTTCCTTTTCCGTCATTCCTCTCACCGCACCACGTTTACGTTTTTGCCCAGCAATATTCATGACGGAGAACGTACGGTGTTGTACTTTGGAAAGTCACGTTGATTTAGGAGTCTGCTACTTGCACCACTCAACCAAGAATCTTTTGTCTTCGTGTATTTTGTGAATCGACATGTATCGTAAGGACAAACGGCAATATGTTAGTGGTTGGAGGGTGATTTAGGGGGGGGGGGTTAGCTCCTTCTTTCCTATATCAAAGATCGGTCGTCTTTATCTCTCCGCCTTCTTTTCTTTGTATGTTTCTCTCATATAACACCTGCAGTCTTCTGCACTGGAATGGACGCGACAGCTTCATTGTTCGCTGCGGGTGGTTGGCGGGTGCTTGGGTTTGATTTGCTCCTTCTTTCCTATCAAACATCTACTGGTATCGTCTTTTTCTCTCCTCCTTCTTTTTTGTGTTTGTTACACGATACTTGTAACACCTCTAATCTTTGGCACCTATAGGACCTAATTGTGTAGCAAGTGCCATAAAATGCTTATTAAAACAAAAATTGTTTGCTGGCTGTTTATGATGTGAGTAAGTTGGGGGAGGGGGGGAGGGGAATGGCGTGGGGCTGATATCAGTAGAATAAATTTGAAACCTAGCTCAGTTTTCTAAATCTTATTTTTGAATATTAGGTAAGCATGTACTAGTTTCTTTGGAAATGTGCACCATGTTCTTGTTATGTCGGTGAGTACGTCTGCATGTGTGTCTATATATACACATACATACTCGATGTGTCCAAAAATATTTGTATATATATG
>NW_004797742.1:108150-110315 GCF_000002075.1 Aplysia californica
CACACACACACACACACACACACACACACACTCCCTGTATCTGGCTTTCGCCCTCTTTCTTTTCATGTAGATCTCGCCCCCCGCCCCCCTCCTCTTTCTCTCTCTTTCTCTCTCTTTCTCTCTCTTTCTTCTGTCTCTTTCACTAAAATGTGCATATATCTATGATCTTTTCTAGTGCACCTGCATGCCTGTTTGGAAATCTTTTTATTTGCGTTGTTGGTTTTCCTGTGTATGATTATGCGTTTGTCCGCCCTTTTTTTTTCTTTACCGATTTTCATGTCTAGGCTTCTCTCTCTATAATATGTTTTCCAGCGTTACTGTTATTACATCCACATGTAAACTTTTTCTGTTTGATTTTGTTTCATACAATGATAAAATCAAAACCTCGACTTAATGTTAACGTAAAACAGGTATCCTTCATGATATCATTTATATGCTTAAACAACTCAAGCTTACAATGAGGGTGGTTGCAGGTGTTTCTGTGTGGTTTTCTCCTTTTTCCCATCAAACTTCTATCGTCCTCATCTTTCTTTCAACTTTTTTTTGTGTTTGTTACTCTCTTGTGACACCTCAAATCATTGGTACATACATGCTCTAATTGTGTTATAAGTGCCGTAAAATTCATACCAAAAGAATCTTTTTCAGCGTTATTGTTGTTACATGTAAAAGTTTCTTTTTTTCATGTTTTTTTTTTTGGGGGGGGGGTACAATAATGGAATCGAAATCTCGACTTTTTGAAAGCTTCTTTAAAACGCAGGTATCCCTTTTTTTATATATCTTTCACTCTTTATCAAGTCTTCAGCTCACAATGATTAATCCGCTGAAAGAACTCAGCACGATATCATCATTGCTTATCTCACGCATAAAACATTGTCTCGTGAGCCGTGAGTCACCGTGACCCTCGCCTGCCAGTGCACAGACGTGGCGAGAGGGTCAAAGGTGACGAGGGTGGCACCTAAACTCTCTGGTGGCACAAACCTCGCTTTATAATAATATGTGAGGCAGCGTGGTGAAATCAGGCTCTCCTCAAACAAATCAAAGTGAAGAAACTGGCATTTTTCGCAGTTTTCTGAATTTTTATCGAATTTTTGTTGCTGTTTTTTTGCTCAACACCTTTCATGCCCTTTAAAGATTGTGTTGATTTTACTGAAAAACGTTAAAGGCACCAAAAAAAGTAAATCCTTAGTTTCCTCTGACTCTCAAGCTCAGCAAAAAACTCATCTTTGGCTACCATTTTCTCACTAATTTAATTTCTGAAAGAAGGCGACCCCACCCACCTCCTTTTTGATCACAAATATCTCAACTTCTATTCAAGACAGATGGGTAATTTGTTTCATAGAAATCAAGGCAAATGAACAAGCTTTTGGGTGATACCAGTGACTCCACATGCCCAAAAATTGACGAGCGCCTGATTCCACCGCGTCGTGACTCATATGTTATGGTATTCGTGACGTAACAACGGCGATTTTCCGAATGTGACAACTGTCGGTCAAAGTGGCTATGATATTGAAGATACTTTTACTTTTTCGGCTTTTTTTCGGGGGAGGGTTTTTTTTAAAATTCATACGTTTTTCTTTTAAAATTAAGCTGTATATAGATGGATAGTTTGCGGATGGACCCTGTCCCCCGTTACATTGCACCGTTCTCTTGATTTCTGTAGTGTAAGGGCAGGTTGTGCTTACCACTTATTGCAATAGGTCGTTTCTGCTTATCGCTTGCGGTTATTCTTCCTTCCAAACTGAAAATGTTGAATGTGTCCCCCGTGCTCATATGACCTTATGCAATTGCGAGGACCGTAAAACAATTACAAAAAAGGGGCTAGTCGAATGCTGTCCATATGGATCCTAGGAGCCTTTTTTCTCGCGTTTCCCCATATATTATCATATAACCACGGAAGCCGTCATAATTTATTAGGAATAGAAAGAGAAAAGCACTTTCTATCCCGTTTCTTATTCTATGCTCTGGTATCCCCTTCCACGCACCCTGCTCACACCTAATCCGCCCGCCTGTTGTGGTATTTGTGCACCCGATTCGCGTGCTCCTTTGGCACCCTCTCAGCTCTGAGATCGCAACTTTCCCACACCGCCTTTGCCTAACTGCCCCCGGTGTGCTCACCTGTCTTCACTATTTTTTTCTCTTTCCCTACCCGCCCCCCCCTTTCTCCC
>NW_004797742.1:112120-113314 GCF_000002075.1 Aplysia californica
ACACACACACACACACACACACACACTCAAACATGCGCACATACACACACGCACGCACGCATGCACACACACTCACGCACACACACACGCACTCACACATCAGTTACGCAACGTGTCCCTGTCTCAATCAGTGGGTGGTTGTACAGATGATTGGAGACAGTCCTACGTCTTTTCTTCCACTCACGTGGGTGGTTGGCGGGTGCTCTGGTGTGGTTTGCTCCTTCTTTCCTATCAAACATCTATCGTCCTGATCTCTCCTCCTTCTTTTTTTAATGTTTGTTACTTACTCTCTTGTAACACCTCCAATCTTCAGCACGTATAATATGACCTTATTGTGTTGCAAGTGCCGTAAAGTTCTTACTAAAACTAAACTTCTTCCACTCTGTTGTTTCTGTCTGTTTTCCTTGTTTTCTTCCCCAGCACTGAATGACAGTTATTGTGTCAACATGCTTCTCTTTTCTCAAACAAACACATTTAGAAATTATTTTTTTTAAACAACTAGAGGATGGCTGCACTCAGAGCGCGTTAATAGATCCCACTATTTTGTACATGTTTTTCCTTTATTTTCTTCCGTTGTCTCTATCAATCTTGCCATATTTTCTTGTTTCCCCTGTCTGCCTATTTTGTTTTTCTTTCTTCTACAACATCTGTTTGTCTATCTTGCTTTTCCCTGAACGAAATAGCCGTTATTGTGTTTGCTGGCTTTTCAGCACCGTCGCCAAGCTGCACCAGTGTTGTGTCCACTCTCTTGGTTTTGATGAGCACTGGAGCTTGTCTATGTTCCCCCCAGCTCTATGTTCGCTCAAGTCAACTTACATGCTATGTCATGTCTTAATGCCATGTGCCATGACATAGGCCATACCATATTACATGACGTAAATATCTCTTGACTTGAAGGAACATAAAGCTGAGTGAACATAGAGCTGACCCCATGATCACCACTTGTACACTCATCACACCCCTTCCATGACCTGGGGATGAGACACACACTACACACTCACACCACAGGTTTCCACACACTCGCGTTCATGGGTGCGCGCACATACTACTCACACTGCCATACATGCACAGACATGCATGCATGTACAGACAACACACACACGTTCAAACGAACACACAAAACTAATTCGTGACAATTCCTATACTCTCTCTCTATCTCTCTCTCTCTCTCTCTCTCTCTCTCTCTCTCTCTCT
>NW_004797742.1:113414-114654 GCF_000002075.1 Aplysia californica
ACACACACACACACACACACACACACACACACACACACACACACACACACATACACGCACGCACGCACGCACACACACATACAGAAACACGAACATCAGACTCATCAAAGTACCCTTGCTCACACGCGCTGATGCAGAACCCACTCACCACTTCTCAGTCTAACCACACTTCAGCTCAGTAAGTGCTTTCCCAAATCTCCTACACCCCACGTGTGCCTCTCGCCTCGTGTTGCGGACTAATGTAGGCTAGCCCACTCTCCTAACAAGTAGTTTCAATGACTTCGATGTTGCCATCCATCATAACCGGACATGGCTTCGGAAACGAACGCTTTGTCGCCATCCTTAGCCGTTCCCCTCTATGGATGTAGCGTGTGAACACTTAGGCGTTTATATAGTGCTATCTTGTACCATAGGGTGTTCACTTTCGTCTGTCCTCGTTTAAAACAAATAAATAAAAACAAATCTCTCAGTTAAATCTTCTCAGATTTTTGTATGCATGTCTAAAAGCTGGATGACCAACAGAATCTAAGAGGCTATTTAGAGAGGTCACTGCAAACTAAGGTTCCGACACGTTTTCTTTGATGTTACCCTCAAGCGGGTAAAACATGACTTTGGATTTACAGCATACACCTAAAACATAACGTTGACCTATTTTCATCAACACCACACTTACACTTACACGAATGACACATGGTCCAACAGAGAGGTGAGAGCTTTTTGAAACTCACGTGTCCCCATTTCTGTCTGTTGGAAGATTATACCTGACAGGCAGCTTTGGAAGCGGTCCGCCTTTTAAATAATTTAAATTGTTTCGATAAGGGTGTTAATAAACACACTGAAGACCCGAAGGGGGGGGGGGTTATTGAGTACCTCGGTCTTTCTGCTGTGATATTGATCCCCTCTCATCCCCGGTTGGCCTTTACAGGCAGGGTTGGAAGCCCGCCTCCTAAATTATCTAAATTGTATCTCTGGCGTAGAAAACACCTACATAAAAAAGTAAAGTGCGTTCCAGTGTTTCCGGGCGCGGAAACTAATTTGAGAGTTATATAATATATGCCCCTGAATTGAAGCTACTGACCCAGACTATACAAATACGTATGAAATTAAATTTAGCTGCTTAGAATTAATTTTAGCTTTGGGGAAAAATCAGGTAAGAATGGTTGCCACCGATATGCAGATTATGAAAAATCAAAATGGTATTTCATTTTTTGTTTGCTGGGGAGAGAGAGAGAGAGAGAGA
>NW_004797742.1:115374-116556 GCF_000002075.1 Aplysia californica
TAACAACAACAAACAAACAACAAACAAACAAACAAAAACCCAACTCCCTGAGAAAAAAACAAACGAAACAAACAGCTAATCACAAAGCATAAACAAACACACACACACACACAAACAAACCAACCAACCAACTGCAATGCCCGTCAAAACCATGTTATTATTATTAATTATATGTTTTCATCCAGCATATTATAAGCCTTTTGGACTTTTATCCGTGCGTACTACTATATTAGGGTGATATTAGCCTCACGATCTTGTTAAAAGCTGTTTCAGCCACCTTGCTTTCACATCACCTGTTAACAATTATTAATCCTCTTTCGCCCAGGGGGGGACCGAAACCGATGGTAACGTGTTTTCCTATGTAACTGACCTAGTCAGCCAGGGTTGACTTTAGTAATAATAAATGCTTGCCGTCTCCCAATCACACTACACGTTTCTCTTTTATTTCCTGTTTTGACAGTTTCCCACGATGATCTCAACTAAAAATAGAACAGCTTTAATATGTTTGATGATTGTAGTATATGTAGTTGTCTTTTAAGTCGTACGTGAGGAGCTTAAGTAAGTTAGTTAAATCCGTCGTGTGTGTTTGGAGGTGAGAAGGGCCGGCCACTCCCCCCGCTGGGTGACCAGAGAGACCCTTCCTGTGCGTCGTGACAAACGGAGGCTGGCCTGATGGACGCTTCATTTCCCTCCTGGTCAGTGTTAGGCAATAGTGTTTCGTGTCTTACGTGCTTTGGTTTTGGGGGGAAGGCTGTAATAGATTGTGTGTGACTCGATCAGTCAAGCTCAGATTGGATATTTGCCATTCGTATAGTATATGTCCCTCCCCGAGTCGTTGGCTTCTGATGTGTGTGTGTGTGCAGGAAGTACGGTCGTTTCGCTGCGCTTGCCAGCGCGGACAGTAGTAGTAGCAGATAGGAGCGGATAGCCATCCGAGTTTTTCCGACGAATTTGTCAGGTTTGTGGTAGTTTATGAATTGTGTGCATGTGTGTGTGTGTGTGTGTGTGTGTGTGTGTGTGTGTGTGTGTGTGTTAAAGTTTAAGAGAGATATTCCTCAGAGTGAGCTAGTTGTTACTAGGTAGCCTACCAGCTTCTTCTTTATTATTTTTTTTTGCAATCAGCCCTTTTACTGGCTGCTGTCATTCGGCTGGTAACATAATTTGTCCAGATATGACGACGTT
>NW_004797742.1:118704-124061 GCF_000002075.1 Aplysia californica
AACGCAGATTCACACGCTCTGGATTGAACGAGTAACTGAAAGCATATTGCAGGTAGTATGTAATGAACACGTGCCTTTGAATGTTTACTTTTTCTGTCTGTCTGTCTGTCTGTCTGTCTGTCTGTCTGTCTGTCTGTCTGTCTGTCTGTCTGTCTGTCTGTCTGTCTGTTTGTTGGTCTGCCGGTTTGCCTGTGTTTTTGTCCCTAATTTAAGCCTTGCATATCTTTAGAATTTCTCAGGCCCCATCTTGTTTTTGTTTTTTTCACCCAGTCTGTCTTTAATATCATTTGTACGGGGTTTATTATAATGTTTATTAATTGGTGGTTAGCTGGTGGGTGCTCTGGTGTGGTTTGCTCCTTCTTTCCTATCAAACATCTATCGTTCTTGTCTCTCCATTTATTGTGTTTCTGACTCTTTTGTAAAACCGCTAATATTTAGCACTTATATTGACCCAATTGTGCTGTAAGTGCAAAGTTCATTAAATCCCGTTCATTAGTGTCCCAGCGCAACGACCTTTGACATTATTGCCCTTTTTTCTGTAGAAAAATAGCAATTCTTTCGACCACTAACTTGAAATATGATGTATACGACAGATAAATCAATGTGAAAGGATTTTAAAAAAGTATTTTTTTTTAGCTAAAAGGGTCTCTTTTTATGACTGGCATAATTTGACAACAGAAGTGAACTCTAAAAGTCACACGTCAGTGCACCGTGTGATCCTCCTGTGCATTCATCACATCAGTGCATCTCATGTGCATATAGTACCCACATTTTCCTACAAAATGCTGTTTTAGGCACTGGGGAGGGCTTGCTGCAGCTGCAAATTGGTTCTGGCACCGGGATTCACGTCACAAGCAAAGTAGTTATTCCTGTCCCACACAGATGCTCAATTGGATTCAAATCGTTATTCCAGATTTTTTAATGAATTTAATTCCGAGTGGAGTGCACTGTGCGCGGGCGCATTGTTTAGGGGGAATGTCATGGGCAGATTGTGCTGTGTAAAAGAAATGACAGACAGTGCTCACGTGGTCTCCTGTACACTTTTTTTTATACTCCCATCGTGGCGTTCAAATTGGAATTTAGACTCTCTGAGAGGGTGACCTTGTCCCACTACCTTAGGTCCATCGGCGGTGTAGCCGTGGCTAGTTTATCCAGCCTGGCGGTGTTTTGGATGTAAACACAGGGCTGCCTAAATCTACCGATTTTTCCGGTAGATACCGATTTTGGGCCTGTTCTACCGACATACCGATAAGGTGTCAAAACTACCGGATTTTCGATGGGTGCCGAGAGAATAAAAAGAAAAAAAAACATTCTGCAGTGCTTCCATTCTTTGTTTTTACGGAAATCCGTACATTCCTAAAGTTCTGTACTTGCCGCATTACCATATCAATTCCATGCGTTGAGAGAGAGAGAGAGAGAGAGAGAGAGAGAGAGAGAGAGAGAGAGGGGAGATCAGCTCTTGCCTCCGTAACTTGTCAGATATTTACAGCAACTCTCGGCAATCAGTTGTCTTAGAAACTGCCAGATTGCGCAGTTCGTACACTCGTCTACGAGTCTATCTGTGCCGTTCAGTCGGCAATAGTTTTTCACGTGCATATCGGCCGATATCTGTCTACTCACGATAGATAATCTTCCTCCTTCTTTTCATTCATTCTTTCTTTCTATCTTCAGTTGTTTTTTTGCTGCGGCTGGAAAATCTGTGCATTTAATTCATTTATCCAGAAAACAGAATTGGGAATTTAGAAGGAAAATCGCTATCGAAGCAAAACATTCTAAAATCTGTCTTGGTCCAGAGAATCGGGGGCTCCAGTGGCTAAGTGAGTAGTGAGTTTCGACTCAAGCAATGTCAAGCAAGTGTCGGTGACACGGAGATCAAATGGGTGATCACTGGGGTGTGTCCTTGAGCAAGACACGACAACCCTAGCTCAAAAATACAAGGCGCTGCACAGTGGCGACCGACAGTGGCATTGTTTGTAAACTGTTCTGTATTTGTGTAATAGTATGTATGTATGTATGTATTTATGTATGTACGTATTTATAATTATGTATGTATGTTTGCCATTGTAAAACAAAGTGCCCTTCTGGGACAAATAAAAGTGTAATTTATTATTATTATTTATTATTGGTCAGTACCGAAACCAAATCTGCAAAGCCTTCTGAGTTCATATTTTACTGGTCGCGTTTGTGATATTACGTTCGGCTTTCCCCAGTCCGAGAGTACGTTTCGCGCGAATGAGCGGCTATGGCGGCAATCGGAAGTGTAGGTGTAATACTGAGACTCCATTGGGAAAATCAAAATCTACTTTCGCTTTCGTTACCGCTCAGAATTGTCGAATGATAGTCCGTTGACGTTAGATTTAGTTAATACAAATTTGTAACCTGCAGTTTGTGCCTAAAAACATAGTGTAGCCATAAACATTAAATCGATATTCTCACTGATGTCACTATAATGACAAAAAGAATAAGAAAAAGAAAACAAGCGTCCTCCAATTTCTAGATTGTCGGGCCCGTCATCGTGACCGGTCAATGAACCTGTGAGAGTTCGTGAGTACGGCACGAGCAAAGGACCGACCGGTAGTTGTTGGGGAAAGCCTTATCAAAGTTCATTCAAAGTAGGAGCGTTGCAGGGCGTCGGAATTGAGGGGAGACATTTGATGCGATACAGTCTACGGCAGCAGGAAAAGGCCGCGGTGCAAGAAACTGATGCTAAAATAAAAACGATAAGTGGACGTGGTTTTGACATTCGACAATCGAGTGCGTAAATGAGGGAACATTAGAGCACAGGCTTGATGATTATATCTTCAAGGTTAGTGTTCCCGGATGTGTTGGATTTGTCAGTGATGACAAATTGAATAGTGGCAATGAATAAATGCCATTTTCAACCCTCGGAAAGCTCTATGTTGGATGCCTATGCATCATGATGGCTTGTTGCATCACTACATCCCACACTATCACAGTCCTTCCAGCTCCGGCTATATCGATACACACTCTCTTTTATTTTCACTTTTTGCTCTGCCGGGAGCCTAACTATAGGCTAAAGGTTTTATAAATAAGTTTTGTCTTGCATACTTTTTAAAATCCGTGATTGCTGAAACCAAACATGGTTTTGGCAGTTGATGTTCTTCTGGCCTCTCCTCAGGCCCAGATCAGGATTCATTTTGTATTTTTAGGGTAAAATTAGTTAAAATTAATTATCTGTCATACCTAAGTCACAAAGGACCTATCGGTGTCCTATGCTAGTGTCGGGAAATATGTTTTAATTTAGTTTCTATTTGTATGGACTAGCGGTTTTGAAGTCAGTTTGGCAATCACCCTGCACTCAATTCCTGATTCAATACTGAATGATAGGTGCCTTGAACGATAGTCCATAAAATGATTTTTTTTAAAAACCCAGCCTCGCCTCATTTCATACACACTGTTCTTCGTAACTTGTGCACACCCATACACCCCCTTCCTTCCCCACGCACATATTACATATATAGACACATGCGAGATCATGGCAACATGCACACACACACACACACACATACACACACACACACACACACACACACACACACACACACACATGTGCATGCACAAACAAGTTTTCAAAATATAATTACCCAATACATGTATCACGGAAAGCAAGCGTGTTCGGTGGGGCAACGATCATCTTTTTTTTTCCTTCTTTGTCTTTGTACTACCTGATTTTGGGCCAATCTACCTGAAAATGACCCTGAATCTACCTGAAATGGGAACTTTGAGGTAGGCAGCCCCGTAAACACAGTCTGTGTGTTGGCACCCTAGCTACAATCTTGAATTCCTTCAGTCTGCGACGAATAGAATGCCGGCTGACGAGTTAAAGTCCGGGAAATTGTCTTGCGGTTTGTCCTCTAACGATTTCTCAGGTGCACTGTCCTGGTACATTATATATATATAATAGAATGCCGGCTGACGAGTTAAAGTCCGGGAAATTGTCTTGCGGTTTGTCCTCTAACGATTTCTCAGGTGCACTATATATATATATATATATATATATATATATATATATATATATATATATATATATATATATATATATATATGTATATATCGATCTTGAGCTGACATTGCTACCCTTGTACGAACAGCTCTGGTTCGATCTTGAATAGGCCGAGTAACAACGTACCGTTGGCTCAGTTGGCTGATAGTCCTTATACGGATCGCCCGACTCGATGGCCTCAAAAACAAACGTGTTTGTTTTCAGTTTCATGCGATAGAGTCGGGCGATCGGCCCTCAGCCGTAATGGGCACCCCGTATAAGTTGAATGTCCTTGCAAGAGCAGAGCTGAACATTCAGATGGCTGGGTTTATCTGATCTTGGGTTAAAGGTACCATATTTTTTTAATTTTATTATTTAAGAAGTTTTTTTATTTGTATTTTTTAAATTAATTAATTAATTAATTACTTTTTTTTTAATTTATTTTTTATTTTTTTTTTTTTTTGGGGGGGGGGGGGGGTTAATTATGACCAAATGCTGATGCTGTTTTAATTAAAGCAGACCTAAACTTCATGAAAAGACAAGGAATAGAAAAGGTCCTCCACATGGTCACGGGAAAAGTCCGAATTTTCGGGAGGGGGAGGGGGAGGTTCACGTGGATGCTGGGAACACTGGGATAATTGAAACACCAAAATATTATTTTGTACACTGACTACTTTTCAGAGTACTTACTGCTACTACTCACGTGAAAAGTAAAGCATAAAGATATGAAAGACTAGATTTTATACACAATCTAAAGGGTGTACCGCACCTTTCTTTTGATCGACAATATATTTTGACACGGTGTCCTCAGAACCGAAGTCTTGGTCTTTAGTTCTGATTTGCCTTGCGGATGCTTGGGTTGATTGGCGCTATTGTACGGCCTGCGCTTGCTTCTTCTTTCTAAAGTCCCATTTGTCTTATAGGATGTATAGGAAATTTTAGTGGGTGGTTTGTGGGTGCTATGGTGCGGTTTGCTCCTTCTATCCTATCAAATATAATATGTCGTCCTTATCTCTCCTTTTGTGTGTGTTTGTTACGCTCTTGTAACACCTCTGGTCTTCGGCACTTATTATATATGACCTTATTTTGTTTTAATCGAGAGCAAAGAGCGGCGGCCATGCCAGAGCCCGGTCGAGGATTGCAGTTCCAGTCTGTGCTCTGCTACACACTCTACACATTCCTTCATGGCTTGTGAGGTGTTTGGTCACTTGTCTGCCCCTCGGTTACGCTCGATCAGCAGACCATAGATCATGCTTCCCTCTTAGCTGAATGATATTTGACTTATCTTTTCATATTCGCCTTGCAAGAAAGGTTGCACTGACATACTACATACACGTTATATACACACATGTAT
>NW_004797742.1:125167-126392 GCF_000002075.1 Aplysia californica
CCCCCCCTCCCACACACATTGTTAGCATTGGCTGTCGAAATCTTACCCGGAAGAAAATCACAGAAAACTTACAACAAATCCGTGCATGGGGTTTTTATTTCATATCCTGTAGCTAGTCGACGTCGTCATTTTTGCTTGAAGTTGTGCCCAAGAGGTGCGTCGTGTCTTTACTCTTTGGTGCGATCTCAAACGTGACCTGTTAGAGATTGACTACTTTTTTAAATCCTTTTATTTTCCGTAAAGTTAATGTCAAGTCTACACTTCATTAAAAAAACAACAACAACTTTTTATGATTCCGGCACCTGGTGTGTAATGGTTTGGGTCTTCGCCGTTGGTCTCAGAAGAAGGTGAGTTCGATTCCCTTGTGGGGGTTATTTTGTCGAGCATCTTTTCTGTATACTGTGACGCTGCATCCCACTAGTATTAGCTTGTGTTGGTTCCGAATGGCAGGATGGGACAGCCCGCCTCCTAACTGATCTAATTTATTGTCGAATGCCGTGTGAGATTTTCAAAACAATTTTCTTCCATAGCTGAGGGAGCAGAGGACTATCGGGGTTTTTTTGTGGTTTTTTTTTTTTTTTTTAAATTGTCAAGCCCTTATTGAATTCCAGCCTTCAGGACTTTCTTCATTATGTTAGATTCATTATCTTATTGGGTAGTTGGAGTCGTAGCCTATCTTTGTTCTTATTGTTAAGAAGATAGTCTGAGCAGTCACGAATCTTTGTTAGTCTTGGCGCTGTGTGTCTTGTTGGCGGAAACCTTGAGGGGACACCCAACTATAGAAAAGTAGGTGCGTTATACCGGGTGGCCTTTGCCGATGGGATCGGGTTGTGTCCGGTCGGGTCGGGTCGATTGCCACTCTTAGCCTGAAAACAAACTCGTTTGTTTTTGAGGCAACAAGTCGGGCGGTCGGCTTGTGCCACGACAACCGCTTTGCACCCTCTATCTGGCTAGCAAACCGACCCGACCCGACCCAATCCCCTAATGGGCACCCCGTATTACTACGAGTCAATTCATTTTAAAAGGAAATGAGTTGTCTAAATTATGAGCCAAACAAATATTTTTTTAAAGATCCACTCTCTTAGCGGGTTTTTGTAAGTGGTGTGTGCACATGTCTGAAGAAATTCACCTCGTGTGAGTGTTTGATTTTGACACATGTTAGCTCGGATAGTTCTGTGTGAGTTAGTTTGAGTTTGTTGGAATTTAATTATGATTGCTCCCCCCC
>NW_004797742.1:126583-128939 GCF_000002075.1 Aplysia californica
GTGAGCGGGTGATCGTCAGGGAATAAGTGCTTGAAAAAAATAAAAGGTGGGCAGGCAAGCAGATGTGTGTGTGTGTGTGTGTGTGTGTGTGTGTGTGTGTGTGTGTGTGTGTGTGTGTGTGTGTGTGTGTGTGTGTGTGTGATTCATCGTATTACAGTATATGAAATATTATACATTCCGAAGTGCGCTTCGGATAAACCGCTTTATATCGTGCATGTTTAATTAGAATGATAGTATCTAGTTACGGGTAGCCTTGCTAGTGTTATGACAGATGTGCAGCAGCGGTGTTAGGACACGGGTCATGATAACACGGGCACTTGGGCCGTGAAGACGCTCCCTGTATCTTGTCAGATCCCCCAGGTTTTCTCACTCTGTACAGTGGTCAGTCGGTGAGGGCTGGGCATGGTAGAGAATCGCGTCTGACCTTTCACACAGGGGCTTTTAATTTCCAGAGCAAGGAGACTCATGGGTTGAAGGAAGCTGTTGTGCCATCTAGTCAGAGACAAAGAGGTTTTTAGTGTCTCGTGCTTGCTGATTGAAGTTCTTACCACCAGCAGCAGCAGAGACTTAGCTGTTGTCATTTGTCCGTCGTTCTGCTTTGTGGGTGAGTAAATGATGATGAGTCACTTCTTACATTATGTAGGTATGGGTGGTGGTTGAAGGGCGGAACTGGTAGGTTTTACGTCTTTGCTTTCTCCTTTTTGTTTCTGTCTTTCTTTTTTCCCGCGCTGAATGGCCATTAAAAATCGCCGTATTGTGTAGCGGTGCTTCTCTTTATTCAAACATACAAACAAACAAGCATGATGGTCCTGACTGATTCCAATATTGTTTGTCGTTGCGTTCGATGTAGCACTTACTGTGTTTTTCCATGTCTGTTTCCTTGGGTATTATCTAGTAAGAGTGTCTATTCATCCATTTGTTCGAAACTCAACCAAGACATACTGAAAGGAAAGATGGACAGAAAAGAAGGACTGACCAGAAGCACCATCCTACAGCCCTCGTTTATTCCTATGCCAGAGGTGTTACGGAGTGCTTATTCGCTTCCACTCCTGTTTCTTTGAAAGCAACCCGTACATGAGGGGTGGTTGGGGAGTGCTCTGGTGTGTTTTTTTCCCTCTTTCCAAACAAACATCTATCTTCCTTATCCCTCCTTTTCCCTTTTGTGTGTGCTACTCTCTTGCAACACTTCTCACCCTCGGCACTTACATGACGTAAATGTGTTGCAAGTGCCGTAAAACTTTTACTAAAACATACTAAAACAAATACACCGAAACAAGAAGCAACAATACTGTAACATTGCTATTGGAAAACATGTATTGGTTAATCAACGTTGGCCCATCTGTCTCAGTGCCTCCCCCCCCCCAGTCTCTGTCCACCAGCCATTCTACATGTGGTGTTACACAATCTACTCGGCTCATCATTAGTAGAGGCCGGCTTATTCAGCAGAGCGGGCAGTGAGGAGTAAACTTTACCGATCGGTACTTTCTTTGTCCAAGGCCGAAGCCTGTAACGGTTCCACGCCTCCGTTTTATTTTTATTTTGTACTTCATGTTAAAATATCTACCTTAAAGTAGAGCACCCTTTCTTCTATCTTACCCACCGAGGACCTGTAAGTGTCGAGAGCTTTGTCTTCAGACATAAAGGATGGTGTAATTGTTGATGCCTCCTTACATTTGAAGGTTGGTTATTTCGTAAGAGAAAGTTATCTCCTGATGATAGTACACCATTTTATTTGAAACTAAACTATAAATTTTATAAGGAGCAATCGAACTGTTGAATCAATATTTCTGGAGCTCTAGTGTGGTTTGCTCTATCTTTAATTCCTATCTAACATCTATCGTTCTTATCTCTCCTGCTTTTTTGTGTTTGTAACTCTCTTGTAAAACCTCTAATCTTTGGCACTTATATGACCTTATTGTGTTGCAAGAGCCGTAAGACTCTTTCTAAAACTAAATAAAGAGCCAAGTAGGCAAAATCAAAACCATGATGATATTTGTTACGATCCCAGTTTTGAATGCATCCCCGGGGATTCGAACCCAGGTCTCAATACCCCCCTTCCCCGGAAACACACTACAATCCAACAACCCAGCACGATATCGACCTGGCTTATTGACGCTCTGTCTTTTGTGTAACTGGAAACGACCGGGCTCTCTTTAAGTTGTGAGTGCAGCGCTACCTGTATTCAATAGCGATCGTGGCAATCTCTTACCTAACGAATCAATAATGTGATAAGAAGTGGTATGTTCACTACCTTGTTTTATCGAGCCAAGTCTTATCCACGTTCATGGAAATGTACGTCACATCGTTTTCGTGCCCGTGTTCGTTCGATCGTATAATACGGAAGTAAAACACCGCC
>NW_004797742.1:129133-132345 GCF_000002075.1 Aplysia californica
AAAAAATAAAATATAAATAAATAAATTAAAAATTAAAAAACACCAAAACGAAAAACAAAAAATATAAAACCCACCCATAAAGAAACCCCCTTCCCCAAAACAAACAAACAAACAAGAAACTTTAAAAAGACTCTGTGCCTGAGACCGGCGTCTACGGTGTAATGGGTAGGCTCTGGGCTGTTGCACGCAGAAAACGTTAGATTTCTGACCGGTAGCGTTTTTTTTTTTTTCTTCTTTACTTTTATAAATTGAATGTCTTGGTTTGTCTGCTTGGCATGGGATGGTGCGTCCCCACACTCAGCACAGATTAACCCTTACAGGCGGGGTCGAAACTGCCCTGTCTCCGAAATGACCCGAATTGTGTCGATGGGTTCGTAAAATAACGTACAATAGAACTTCTTGTCTGGATTATCCTTTGAGCTTTTATATTGTTTGGTTCCATAAGTATTTTCTCGTGACTTCTTAGCTTGGTTTTGGACGTCTATACTTTTTCTCTTCTTTTCTTTTCTTTTCTTTTCTTTTCTTTTCTTTTCTTTTCTTTTCTTTTCTTTTCTTTCTTTACTTTTCTTTTCTTTTCTCTTCTGTCTTCTCTTCTCTTTTCTTTTCTTTTCTTCTGTCTTCTCTTTTCTTTTCTTTTCTTCTGTCTTCTCTTTTCTTTTCTTTTCTTCTGTCTTCTCTTTTCTTTTCTTTTCTTTTCTTCTGTCTTCTCTTTTCCCTTCTTTTCTTTTCTTTTCATTTCTTTTCTTTTCTCTTCTTTTCTTTTCTTCTCTTTTCCCTTCTTTTCTTTTCTTTTCTTTTCTTTTCTTTTCTTCTCTCTTCTCTTTTCTTTTTTTTCCTTTTCTTTTTTCTTTTTCCTTTTCTTTTTTCTTTCTTTCTTTTTAAAGAATGCTTAATCAAACTGTGCGGATGGTTGAAGGGCGCCACTGGTAGACCCTACTTCTCTACTTTCCCTCTGTTGTTTCTGTCCTTCTGTCTTACTTTCTCTCAGCACTAATTAACCATTATCGTGTCAGTGTACTTCTCTTTTCTCAAAACGAACAAACACTCGATTAAACTGCGCTTTGAGGTCCTAGCTGTGTCTGATACCGTTTGCATGAATCATGAAGGTGCCTGTAAAACTGGTATGGCTTCGTTCCAGAAGACACGCCACTTGGAAAGAAAAAAAAAGAAGGGTTATTATTACTCGTATTATTATAAGCATTTGATTACTTACAGGTGATCATACCGGCGTATATCATGATATAGCCGATGGACGCTTTGCCATCGCATGCAAAAGACGTACAATCGATTCCCAGATGTCGGTGGTTGGCGGGTGCTCTGGTGTGGTTTGCTCCTTCTTTCCTATCAAACATCTGTCGTCCTTTTCTCCCCTTCTTCTTTTTTATGTTTGTTACTCTCTTGTGACACCTCAAATCTTCTGTCGCTCATATGACCTTATGCAGTTGCGAGCGCCGCAAAACCTCTAGTTGTTTTGTTTTTTTAAGATTCCCAGATGGGGGTGGTTGGGGGGGGGGGGGGCATGTTTATCAAGTATGTCGGGCTTCCTGCTGGGATTTTTGTATCCATCTCAGCTTGGGTTGGCTCTGACAAACAGGGTCGAAGCAGCCCTCCTCCTAAAAGATCTAAATTGTGTCTATAGGGGCGTAAAACACCTGCAGTTTAAAAAAAAAATTTACCATTGATCTTAATTGCTGGGAGTCTTGATTTGGACCAGTGTCAAGATAATGCTGTCTTTTGTGGCTTGTACGAATCCGTAGATCGTTCTGGCGTGTGTGGTAAAATGGTCGCCCCTTTTAACGTTGCAGCCAAAGATCTCAGTTCTATCGGCGTCGGTGGCCTAGTTGTTAGGCTCTCGGACTCGCAACCGTAAGGTCGTGGGTTCGAATCCCGTCAGGGACCCGACGTTGTGTCCTTGGGAAAGGCATTTTACACGAATTTTCCTCACTTCACCCAGGTGGGAATGGGTACCCGGCTATAGACAGCGAAAGATCTTGTCAGTTTGTTAGTGTTTGAGCGCTTAATCAGCTGCTTGCACTGTATGCTTCCCGGGAAGCTGAGAATGTTTCGGAGTGTTCTATGGTCTGCTGGGGTAATAATATAGTGTAAAGCGCATACAGCCTGCTGTTGAGCGGGGATATGCACTATACAAATGCTATTTATTATTATTATTTTCTATTCCCGCGTCGAGTATCGGCTTCTTTCTCCGAGGATGCTTAGGCCATTCAGCTCGGGTTGATCCTGACAGACAAGCCTGGCGTGTTCCCTTCCTATACGTTCTAAATTGTGTCAAAAAAGAGCAGAAAACAGTTACAGTTATTTTATACAGCTCGACAGATTCTTGGTCATTTTCCTTGGTGTACTTTTTTCTTTACCAAAAGCGAATATACTAACTACATTTTAAAAATAATGGTACTGAACAGAGGAACAAGAGAACAAACAAACATATATCCTTTTCCCCCTCCCCCCCCAGAAAACCCCCCAAAAAACATATGTAAATAAAAGTACTTAAATGTACTAAAATCCGTATACACTGCAATGGTCTTATCATGTTGAAAGTACATTCCACGTACTTTAACCTGAGAGCCTGGGTTATTACTAAAACAACGCTTAATGGGTTTCGGCTTGGTTAAAAAGTTATTGCATGTCCTAGCATGGCTAGCCAGCTCGTGAAAGGGAAACGTTTAGGAAAAGTCATCAGTTGTTGTACGTGACCTCAGCCGACGAGCGCACTTTACTAAAGAGAGATAAGAAACATTCCTCGCTACCAGTTGGCAGTGCGTTGCTCTTGACCACCGACTGACACAGGATCTCATAATTCTCCGCGCTGACCGGGCTGTGTGAAAGGGTCAGGAGTCAAGATTCAGATAGACCGAGCCGGGATTCACTGCCTTGTTGCTTCTAAATTCTAATATAAGGAAGCTTTTCGTTCTGAACGTCGTTTTTCTTCTGTGGTTTGATGTTTCGTGATTGGAATGGTGAGGCATTAATTTCGAGCGTTGACATCTTTTCAGATACGAGAAGGGCAATTTTTGACCGGTGCGTCCGGGAAGCTTATCTTGCGCCCTCTCTCAAGTGTTGCTGTTTTACTTCCTTATTTGCTTTTCCTGTTGTAGCTTATCAACTAGCCCGCTGTCACTCCACCAGTGAGAGTTTACAAATTGTGTGTGTGTGTGTTTTCGTGTGTGTGTGTGTGTGTGTGTGTGTGTGTGTGT
>NW_004797742.1:135310-170059 GCF_000002075.1 Aplysia californica
CTCTTTCCAGTCTGTAACGGTCAAGAATAGACTAACATAGAGCTGTTTTTTTTCTCTCTCTCTCCAGTCTGCAACGGTCAAGAACAGGCTGAAGCTATTCGAGCAGGGCTCGGACCAGGACGCCAACATGTCCGGCCGCCCTGCCGTGGCCAACAAGCCTGTGGCCCCTGTGCTACAGATGTTCAAAAAGAGGCAGGACGAAGCTGCAGCTGGCGGTGGGGCGGAGTCTGGTGATCAAAGCCCCGCCCAGTCTGCTAATACAACTTCTAACAAACCTCCTATACTAGCCAAAGGAAGCACTTTGGGAGGAGGAGCAGGGGCTACAGCTCCGAAGACTCCTCCCAAATGGGGCTTGGCAGCTGCGGGTCAGCAGAAGTCTGACGTGAACCAAAACGTGGTGCCCGCTCAAGCTGTGAATAAAACTGGCAATAAGGCTGCTGGCTCTTCTGCAACACATCAAAATCCGACTAAAGTCACGAACAATGGGGTGGCTAAGTTTGGCGCGGCCACCAACAACGGAATTTCGAAAGTGACGCTAAAACCTGCTGTCGGTGGGTCTTCTTCTTTATCATCATCGTCTTCGTCGTCGTCAACATCGGCATCATCTACTCCTGCACCTTTGTCGTCATCCTCAGCCGTTTCAAGTCTACGGCCAACAACTCCTCCAAAACCAGGACCTAAAAGTCCTGGGTCTTCCGCAAACGAAGCAGCCTCCAAGACGAATAAGTCTCCAGGGGTGGGCGTGGCTCTGAAACCCCCAAGTTTTCCCAAACCCCAAGTTACAAACAAAAGTTCCACTTCCTCATCCACGTCGTCGTCCTCCTCTACGACGGCACAGAGTCCCACAGAAAGTCGTGTTCCTCCTCTCCCTACGTCACCCTCACAAAAGTCGTCTGCCGCTTCCAATGATGGCGACACTCCAGACAGTTCATCCGCTATAGACCAGAGAAGGCCTTCGAAGTTCGCTGCTCTACGCCAGGGGTTTGAAGCTAACAACAGCAGCAGCAGCAGCTCCTCTTCCACCAAACCAACTGTTTCTTCCCAGAATGCCACAAAGGGTGTTGCTGCAGATAATCATGTAAAGCAGGTTTGTTCTATCTGTCGGTCTGTTTTTGTGTCTTGTCTATTTGCTTGCCTGTTTTTTTGTTTTTTTTTTGGGGGGGGGTTTGTTTTGTTTTACCCACTGTTTCTCTCCTTCTTTCCCTCCTTATCTTGTCTCACCATCTTTATCTGTCCATATGCCCATTATTCTCCCACTGTTTCTCTTTTTCTTTCTTTCTTGACCTGTCTCATTTTGTTTCTCTTAGTCAATTTTTCCTCTTTCTCTCCTTTTTTCTTCTTCTTTTGTCTGTCTTTGAACATGTCTTCCTCCCCGTTTCGCTCCTTCTTTTTCATATATATATATATATAATTTATATACATGTATATATAAAATATAATTTATGTAAATATAAATACATAAGTGTGTGTGTGTGTGTGTATGTCCCTGCCGGTCAATATCAGTCATATGAAAGACATCTGAAAACTGAGTTGGCATTATTTTCGAAAACTATCACCTTTCCCCTACAATTTAAAACAAGAATGAAGTAAATATGATGACAATATTTGACGAAAATACAGAACTTTTAAGTGTTCGGGGTGAGGAAACACGAAAAGGAAAAAATGGCC
Organism: Aplysia californica; assembly: GCF_000002075.1. Lineage (NCBI taxonomy): Eukaryota > Metazoa > Mollusca > Gastropoda > Aplysiida > Aplysiidae > Aplysia > Aplysia californica. Next base: position 136,979 of record NW_004797742.1, read on the forward strand.
TTCGAAGTTTAGCAACATGTTTCCATAGCAATGGGGGTCTTAAAATTGAGATAGAGACTTGAAATTTAGCAGTTATCTGGGCTATACCACTACAAGGTAACATACAGAAGTAGAAAACTATTCATTTACAGAGAAAAAAAACTTATGGACGTAACAAAAATTTTAATGAGAATGGACCACGTCAAATGCATCAAAATATTAGCATTATACTAGGTACCAGACACTAAATTTTCAAAGTAGCTGTATGTCAAATTCATCTGTTTCATATGAAAGGCCCATGTCCTGAGAATTTTTGTTCCGTACTTTTACCTCTCAGTCAAAGTTTAAGAGAATGGCAGTTCTTTCAATTTAACATCTATATAATAAAATATTACTGAAGTCGTTGACTGGCTGCAACCCCATGTTTAACAGATAGTAAAAGAGTACCAAGTGCACCAAACATTTCTACATTAAAAGAGTACAGTCACTATAACATAGGGGAGAAATGAAGCCTAATATTTTTGAGGACTGTGAGATCATTACAAATCAGTATTTTATTGCCTCAAACACGATGATCTGTCGTTATTTCAATAAAAACACCGAGCGATGTCTCGGCCGGCATCGCACCAGCCTTCACAATGAGCGAGCCGACTCAATACTGTGGTATACTGAGGGCTCCCGGTAGTTTCGCAGAAGGATTCATGCAAAATAATTCCAAGCCGATGACTTTATTCTTATAGAAAAAAACTGACCTTTCTGTTGGTACCTTTTTTAGCCGGTATTTTACACATTTCGTGTTAAAAAGCATCTTTGAAAACGTAGACTCTTTTTTTTTCAAGGTTTTCTATCTAAACGCCAAAGGCCAAAAATAATATCCACAGGAAACCACGCTCAAAGCTTTAGATCTCTTTGTTTGTCCTGGCTCAAACAATTACAATATAGTTGAATTATCTGTTTTCTTCTGAACTGCGTTTTTCCACGTGAAGTTGCCCTTTCTTTCTTGTTCCAAAGTCATTCTTGAGGATGACTCCATGAGACCTTGGCCATAGTGTTAGCGTCATTTATAGATGAAACCTGTGTGGCTGTTTTTATACCCACTCGCTGTAAGTCACACATGGTCAAAATGTTAAGATAACGACCAAAATGATACTTGATCTCAGTGGCATTCCTTCTTTGATGGCCTTTGGACATGATGTCAAATGGTTTTTAAAAATGCCAACAAATCACATAGTTATAAGCATCTTTTTCAAATCGTTGTGGTGTGACTGACATGGAACCAGAAGTGTTTTTGATTAACTCAGATGTATATTAAATTACCTAAGAACCGCTTCTGTGGCCAGCTGACAACATCTTTGAAAATGTATGATTATATGAGCTTACAATTTATTTATATCCATTAAGAGACATTTGCTGGGGTATGGTAAATGCAGATATAATGTACTCGTCACACACACACACACACACACACACACACACACACACACACACACACACACACACACACACACACACACACACAGACACACTCGCGCGCGCGCTCTCTCTCTCTCTCTCTCTCTCTCTCTCTCTCTCTCTCTCTCTCTCTCTCTCTCTCTCTCTATCGATCTATCTATCTTTTTTTTCTTTCTTTCTCTTTCTCTCCCCCTCTCTCTCTCTCACTTTCTCTCTCTCTCACTTTCACTCTCTCTCTCTCTTTCTCTCTCTCCCTCTCTCTCTCTCACACACACACACACACACACACACACACACACACACACACACACACACACACACATACATACACATACATACATACACACACACTTACATTACACAGATGCACACACGCAAATAAATAGTCGTTGGACAGATATACAAAATGACATTTTTCTCGCACACGTAAAATGACTGAATCGCTTGTGTTGACGACGGCCCCAATGATGTTTTACAGTTTTCATACCTGTTGGTTCTAACTTTTTAAAAATAATAAGATTTTTACATTTATCAGGGCGGATGGTTGGAGGGCGCCCCTGTTAGGTCCTACTTCTTTACTTTCCCTCTGCTGTTTCTGTCTGTCTGTTTTACTTTTTCCCAGCACTAAATGACCGTTATTGTGTAGATGTGCTTCTCTTAATCAAACGCACAAAAAACATCTAACAGGGTACCCAACTATAGGCAGGGAAAGATCTTCGTCAGTTTTTCAGTGTTTGAATTTGAGTGCTTAACCAGCTGCTTGCACTGTGTGCTTCCCGGGAAGCTGAGACTGATTCGGAGTGTTTTGTGGTCTGCTGGGGTAATAATAATAATCATATAATGTAAAACGTACTGAGTTTGCTGTTGGGCGGAGATATGCGCTCTACACATGTTATTATTATTATTATTACATTTTGTATTATTATTTAATTATTATTATTGTTATTATTATTATTATTATTATTATTATTATTATTATTATTTATTATTATTATTATTATTATTTATTATTATTATTATTATTATTTATTATTATTTATTATTATTATTATTTATTATTATTATTTATTATTATTATTATTGTGATTCCCACAGCCTCTAAGTTTGCCAAGTTCGCCCACATCCAAGGACTCCAGTATTACCTTACGGAACAATTCGACCAACTCTGATGCCGCGAAACAGCAGCGTACCAGCAGCATCATTGTTGAGAGGAGGAAGGACGGCAAAAGGTTTAAGAAAGTCAAGCTAAGGGAATTGCCTCCCGAGGAGAAAGTGGTGGACAAACCTGAGGTGCCTACTGATGTAGATCTGAGTGCAATACAGGGGCATTACCAGAGTGCCATCAAAGAGTTTCGTGAGTGGTTTTACGTCAGTTTTTTTCCTTTTTAAAAAAAATTGATCTTTCTGCTTTTTCTGAAAATTGATTTTTCTGATTTTTAAAAAAGATTTGTCTTTCTGATTTTTCTCAAATTTGATTTTTCTGATTTTTCTCAAATTTGATTTTTCTGAAGTTCAGTATTTCTTTTTGCTTGTTGTTGCTTTTGTTGTGCTTTTTAAAAACTTAGTTTCACTTATTCATGGTTTCTTTCTGTGTCTCTGATAAATATGTGCCCTGGTTACAAACCTAGGGCGTCCGCTGATGCGGATTCGATCGAGTGAAAATATGGGAACGTGAAAATATGGGAACGTGAAAATATGGGAACGTTTTCAAGGAATTTAATGTTTTTGCATGTTTCTCTTTTTTTGATGGGGGGGGGGGGGGGGGGGGGGGGGTGCTACTTAATTAATTTTTTTTTTAAGGTTTTTGATTTTTGTCAGTTAGTGTTTTTTCTTCTTACTTGAATGTTTTGGAGAACCTGATAGTAGCATTGAGAATTGTTTTGTTTGGGTTTTTTTCATTTCTCACGTTCAGATGTTTAGAGCATTTCTATATTACCTCAGTCATCTGGCTAGTAAGGATTCCAAATATAATCTTCGTCTGTTGTGTATGATGGTCACTTACTGTAGAGGAGAAAAAGGCTTGTCTTAGACTGGTGGATGTTTTTGACAGTGTCAATACAATAGAAAAGGCTGGTAGGGGAAAATGAAAAGTGGTCATAATTTATACAAGTAGTTTTCTTGGACAAGTGGCTGTTAGAATAGGCTTGACTGTAACTGAACTGTCATTTACACAAAGTAGTCTCATTTTGATATTTGGCAGTGCCTTGTTGCAGGAAAAATTGTCTCAATCTTGTGAGATATACAAATGAAAACTTTAAGCGTAATTAGCATGAAAAAAAAAATGTGATGCACTTATCTCCAAAATGCTGTGATCAAAAGTGCTGAAGTCTCCGTCTCCCTGTTTCAGAGAAAGAGTCAGATGCCGCCAATGCAGTCTCTCCTGATGAGGAAGATGATGCAGATATCTATGACGATTGTTTCTCAGTCGAGCATAGGATGTTACCCAGGAAGTCAACATTCAGGAAGCAGTCGGAACGCATTTCCCTCATGTGAGTACGCTGTTACATGGACACTTAACACTTTTCCTACCGGGAGCCGCATTTTGCAGCTCGCGGACGTTGCCTCGCTGGACTGAGGGCAGCAAAATACGGCTTGAGGGCTTGCTTTCTATTCCAATCCAGTAATAAAAAGGCACAGAATTTTCGGCCCATCCATGTTTTCGAAATAATAGAATAGACTTCCTGTTAGAATATATAGTGCTCACTGACAGACGATTTTTAGTTTCTTCAAAACGTAAAAATGAAAAGAAAAGTGCTCCCCTGACTTCAGTATATGTCTCATATTTTCACTTTTATAATAGGTACACACACATAACTTTCAGCATTTCTTAGCATTACTTGAGGCAACCTATCTGGGAAGTTTGAATGATGCTGTTGTTGTCCTTTTTTAGTTATGACATTTCAAAGCTGGAAAATTGTTGATTTCATATGACACCTTCAATATTTCATAATCAGTTTTTAAAAAACCAACTAATATAATTGAAATTAGTCTTCAATATTTTACCACCATCTGATAGATTATTTTTTAACCTTCAGTTGATGGGCCATATGATATGGTTTGTGTGTTTAGTTGGATGTTTTGACATTTTCCTTTGGTGAGGTAGGGGCGCAAAAATAGGTCAGGAAAAGCCATGGGCCAGTGGTGGATTTTGGCCTGGTAAGAAAAGAGTTAAATGGAGACATTCTTGAAGTCACAATTTTTAAATTTTGAGAAATCGTAAATGAAAAGTTTACAGACTTACAATGTTGCTTTCTAAATCAGTAAAACTTTTTGCGTAAAATTAATTGTCCTCTTGCCCGTATACATTATAACTTCCCACCACAGGACAAGCTCAGCCCATAGATACCACCCACTGCAAGTGATCAGATGTGAAGTGGTTTACAACAATCAATGAAATTTGAAAGAATTCTTATTCGAGATTACTATCCTTTGAAATTCACTTAATTAGTCATTTGTTTGCTGAAGAGCACACTTTTTTTTGTCGTCCAAAGGGGTGTGCAATAAGCCAAATACCACTGTGTTACTCTATACTTTAAAAGAGATCTGTTCAGTTAATGATAGTTAATGAGTTTTGCAACAGTTTAACATTGTAAGCTTATCTTGATGCAAGCTTTCTGTGGACGATTCACCAATGTCTATATCTCTGCTTCAATCGGTTTCAATTGTGTCCACAGTCCAGAGATGGGTCCTGAGGAAGAGGGACTTGAAGAAGACGATGGGCTTGTGTATGATGATGGGATGACGCCCATGCCAGGTTTGTTTTGACAAATAATTATCTTCTAGAGGATAAGCTCTTTTTCTTTAGCAAATTGCTTCCAGCGGCTCGCGATCGGAACTGCTGTGCTAGTGAGCCAATGGCAGCAGCTCGGGCACATTCCTTTACGACGACTTCGACATCAAATTACTTTTGGGCAAAGGTCTCTTATATCAGGATTTGATTCATTAGATGAAGAACTATCAAAATAGGCTCACTTGCTTTGATTTAAGGACAAATTAGTGACGTTTTTGTAATTTTTAGATTTAGTACCAAAAAAGGGGCCCTGGCAGAATTGGTTTACCTGCCTCGGAGATAAAAAGTTAGGGGATAATAAGGAGGCCCTTTGAGCTCCAGTGGAGTTTTACCCCTCGTAGAGTAGATGAACATATTCTTCCATAAATATATTTTTAAACGAAGAGAGTTAATAATTATGTTATTCTAGAAATATATTGTTATATATGAGACGAGATGAATATATTATTCCATGAATATATTTTTATATTTGCTCAAACGTAGGGTACATGTATATCTATATTGCTTTTACCATCACTTCCCTTTTTTTTCGTCTTTTTAAAATTACTTTCTTCTTCTTTTTTTTTCTTTTTTGCACCAAATCCACCAAATGGTCTCAAAGTTAAAACATTTTTGGGGTTTCTTGTGGAAATCTCATACTCGAATGAAAAACAAATTAAACGGAAAATATTAATAAGGGCCAGGAGTGCTGGACACTTTTTCTTTCCATTTTATGTTAAGTTTGCATATATATATTCAAGGCCAGGTCTGATTATGATAAGGATCGTTCAAGTTTATCACTTTCTACACATAAGGATACTGCAATATAAATGGTGTGATGTTCAATCTCAAACTTGCTACTTTTTTTTCTTGTTGAATGTAGGCTACCTTGTTTTAATTACCTGCATATTAGTTTGCTTCTTTAATAGCATTTTTTCTATTTCTATCGTTGTTACCGCACAATTTATCAAGGTGCGGTGGAATCGGCCTCTCATCTATTTTGAGTCATTTAGAGTTATTGGTATCATCTTAAAGCTTGTTCATCTGTTTTGCTTTGGATGAACAAAATATCCATTTATCTTGAAGTTAAGATATATACGAATGAAGGAGGTGGGGTCACCTGGTTTCAGAGGTAAAATTAGGGAGAAAAGACCAAAAGATTAGTTATTTCCTTAGCTGGAGATTCTATGGAAACTGAAACATTTTTTGTGCCTTTAATCAACGTTTTTCAGTAAAATTCACACAAAAATGTATACTTAAATGGGCATGAAAGGTAAGCCAAAAAACACAAAATCGATAAAAATTCATAAACCTGCTGAAAAATGCCAGTTTCTTCACTTTGATTATTTTGACGAGCACCTGATTTTGCCTCACTGCTTCACATATAAGTTGGTAAATGAAACATTTTCACCATAATGCCTTCGGTCACAATGCCTTCGGTCTGATTCTTGCAAACTGACTTATTTATGCTTTTTTTGTCCCTTTTTTTGTTCGTTTTTGATAAAAGCTGCTGCAATAGCTTCCTCCATTGTTATCCCTTTTGTTTCTTTTTTTTTTCCAGGAGAGGATATTTATGATGATGCCATGACCGTGAAGCCACCGGTAAGTAATTTGCTGAAACTGGCGAGAAAGAAAGGTCTAGAAAGGTAAAACTAAAGAAAAACTAAATCCCCAAACCGTTGAAATTTATTTATTAATTTCCATACTCCTGTATTGTCAAAGTGTAATCTGAGTTGTAGGTGAACTTTGATGGTTTACTCTTTTGTTTAGCTTGATCAGTATGCAAAAACTGTCATTGTAATTATTCTTTTGTGTAGCTTGATCAGTATGCAAAAACTGTCATTGTAATTATTCTTTTGTGTAGCTTGATCAGTATGCAAAAACTGTCATTGTAATTATTCTTTTGTGTAGCTTGATCAGTATGCAAAAACTGTCATTGTAATTATTCTTTTGTTTAGCTTGATCAGTATGCAAAAACTGTCATTGTAATTATTCTTTTGTTTAGCTTGATCAGTATGCAAAAACTGTCATTGTAATTATTCTTTTGTTTAGCTTGATCAGTATGCAAAAACTGTCATTGTGATTATTCTTTTGTTTAGCTTGATCAGTATGCAAAAACTGTCATTGTAATTATTCTTTTGTTTAGCTTGATCAGTATGCAAAAACTGTCATTGTAATTATTCTTTTGTGTAGCTTGATCAGTATGCAAAAACTGTCATTGTAATTATTCTTTTGTGTAGCTTGAACAGTATGCAAAAACAGTCATTGTGATTGTTCTTGGTGCAAAAATATCATTGTAATTTTGCCTTATTTTTAATTGCCTATTTGATTCCAATATTGTCTTTCATTTTTTATGCCAACTCTTTTCTTTTTGATAAGTTTTTACGCAATGTCAACCTTTTTGAATATTCATAAAAGTTGTGTACCATTGCAGATTGAAGCTCGTTTAGTTTATTAATTACTCTAGCAGTAAGTAAGCTCCGGGCGATCATTTGTTAATTATTTAGTGATGTTTACAGTCTGATGATCCGCACTTCCCACAAGTTGTAAAATTCTCAGTATCATTTCCATTGGTAGTAGGTGTAAAGTTGGTGTGCAGATTATTATTTTTTTTTTAGGCATGTTTTCTGAAGCAGGGTTTTGAGAATGTCTAATGCCTTTGTTTCTTCTTGTGTCTGTGTATAGGATGAGGATGACGGAGATGTTTATGAAGAGTAAGTACATGTCTACAGGAGTGTGCCTTGTGTCCCTATACTCTTATCATGTTTGTTGCTGATCTGTCTTCCAATGATGCATTTTAAGCTTTCCTAAAGTTACACGGTTTATTAGTGCGGATGAGTTTCATTGAAAATATTGAAACTTCAACCTGAAATTTGGCACACAAGTCCCAACCAATATGGACTGTGGATCTATGTAAGGATTTTGACTTATCTTTAAAAATAAAAAAGTGAGCTCAAAGTCAATGGACCCCTGATAGTCAGTTGACAAAACTTTAGGGTATATGTTAGAAAAAATTGAATATTTCCACAAGTTACCAATATTTCCCAGTTTCCTCACATAGATCCCCAGAATAGATCTTAAAGCACACATACGCCAAATGTGAAGCTTCTAGCTTCAGCAGTTTTTGAAAGCTCCTTCTGCCAAGGAGGTCACATATGTGAAAAAACAAATTTTGAGAAATACAGGAATTTTTTAATGGATTTTTTGTTCAATACGCAATTTTCAAATACCTTTCTAGATCATTTAGGGTGTTTTTACAACAGTTTTGTCATTGTGACCAGGTAGAACAGATGTCGAAGATTTTTTTTCTGCAAAAAAAACAACAAAATCGATGTTTTAACAAATTTTATCGATATTCTGTGGGATCACCGACCCGGGCCTTCCCTTAATGACCTTCTTAGTGTCGATGCATTTCATCGTATTCAAATAAACTGTTATCTTTGTACTAGGGCTCTTTAACAGAAGGCTCAGTTGTATAGTGTGTAATTTCTGCTGACGACATTGTAGACACAAGAAATTAACATCTTTTGGATTAGATGGACATTGTGTCTTCAGTGATGTTTCATTTCTTTCTTTTTTTCAGTGAGGAGAGTCTTGCTTTGGCAAAGGTTGTAATTCAAGAAGAAGAAGAGGAAGAGTCGGAACAAGACAGAAAGAAACGGCTGAAGAAAGAAGAGGAGGCAAGAAAAAAGGAAGAAAAGGAACGAAAAGAAAGAGAAAGGGAAGAAGAAAGGAAAAGAAAGAAAGAGGAAAAGGTATGTCTGAAAGAACAATTTAGTTTTAATGGAGACAATTTGAATGAGAGGGTTTACTGGAAGGGGTTTTCGACTTTAAAACATATCACTCCAGCCATAGATATTATCTGTTTCTGACTGGATTTCAAGATAATTGTTTATTTGTCATCATCATCATCAATGCCTTTCACCCCTGGCAGGGTATAGGCCACATACAAGCTCCTTCCATTTATTTCTGTTCTGAGCCATCCTTCCAAGCTCGTTCCAAGTGAGCTTCATTTCTCTCATGTCCCTTTCCACGCATCTCCTCCATGTTTCGCGTGGCCTACCCCTGCCTCGTGCTCCTTGTGGGTTCCACTGCAGTGACTGTCTTGTGATTATTTGTCATGGGGAAGAAAAAAACATCTAAAAGGTACACATTGATGCTTGTGTTAAACAAAATGGCTGTGATAAATTATCCTCAATCTGGGTTTGTTTTGACAGCAATGCTTTACATTTTTTTCCTTTCTTTTCTTGCCGCGAGTGTACAGGAATAGTGGTAGGGCATGTATTCTGTAATACTTTTGTGCGTGTGTGAAATATTGTCTTATTTTTTACTCTTGCCTAAACACACCGGTACATTAAGTTATGAACATTTTTAGCGTAATACCTTATTGGGTTGCGAGTGCTGTAAAACTCTTACTCTTGTCTTATTTCGAACTCTTATCTGAACACATAGGCAGGTACAGTAAGTTTTGAACATTTTTAACTTATGACTTTATTGTGTTGCAAGTGCTGTAACACTTTTAATCTTGTCTTTTTAAGAACTGTTATCCAAACACATGCGTACAGTAAGTTACAAAGAAATTTTAACGTATGACCTTATTGTGTTGCAAGTGCTGTAAAACTCTTACTCAGACTAAAAAGAGAAAAACAGAAAAGTGTTGTGTTTTAAGCCACCACGTGTGATATTTAAAGATGTGTGTGTGAAGCTGACATTTTTTTTCTTCAACCAGGAAAGGCAAAACAAAGAGAAGGAAGAAAAACGACTGAGAGACCGATTTAAGGTAAAGATTACATTTCTTGTATGTTTTTGATTTGCTACGTAAAAAGATAATTCAATAAAACAGTAACCTTTTTTTTCCTCCAGACAGTAAGTCTTGATGACCTCCCTTCTCTCTCAGTCTTCTTGTCACTTCTGACTTGTCTCCACCCCAGAATTACAAATTTGTTTTCTTCTTAGTACAAACTTTTGAGAAATTTGACGTGAAAAATTGTTTGTTTCACGTTTCAAGCTTTTTCTAATCCAATTCTTTGAATATCTTGATTACGATCCCAAATAATCTTATGATTTTGAAAGAGCATTTGGTTCTGACCTCAAGGTCTTAGTAACTCAAAATGGCCAAAAATGTAAGATAGAACAAAACAGGAATTCAAAATATGAGGCAGCGTGGTGAAATCAGGCGGTCGTCAAAATAGTGAAAGTCAAGAAATTGGCATTTTCCTGCTGGTTTGGGAGTTTTTTTATCGAATTTTTGTTTTTTGGTTCAACACCTTTCATGCCCATTAAAGAGCTCATTTCTGTGTGGATTTTTACTGAAAAACGTTGATTAAAGGCAGAAGAAATGTAAATTTTCTGTTTCCATAGACTCTCGAACTAAAGAAATAACTCAACTTTGGCGGCCATTTTCTCGCTAATTTTACCTCTGAAACCAGATGACCCTAACCTCCTTCAATCACACATATCTCGACTTCTACTCAACATAGGTGGACATTATTGTTCTCCCCAAACAAGGAAAATGGACAGGCCTGAGGATGATACCATCAACTCCATATGCCCAAAAATTGACGAGAGCCTGATTCCACCACGTTGTGCCAAAATTCTAAATTAAGAAATGACATGAAAAGATACATAAACTTGCACGGATAGTTTTCTCCATGACAGAGATTGTCTTTTGAAGGAAAATCTGACTCAGCAATAGGCATTTCTAAAGCTTCTGAGCTCATCTCTTCCAGTGTCAATGAATGTGGAGCCATCTGAGGCAAAGTATCACATTAACAAAACACAAGAAATATGGTTGTGTCACTTTCTCAGCTGACAGGTGATGAGATATCTGTGGGAGAGGGCGTCATCATGCAGGATGCAAAGGGCAAAGGTGACAACCTGACGGTCAAGAAGGGTCAGATGGTCAACATCATTCGCATGGACCAGAACCCCGTCAACAAATGGCTGGTCAAGATAGAAAACACAAGTGAGTGGATCAGAGGCACAGAACTTTCACTTTTTGTTTTTACTTTACTGTTTCCTTCCTCCAGTACCATGTATGGTTAGATTTGGAAGGTAAGTGCTATTTTGGTGGAGGCTAGCTTCTATATGTTATTCTGTTGGAGGACCTTTTCGATGCCACACCGCCAAGTTTTTCGTGGTCTACCCCTGCCTTTGTAGCCTGATTCTCTTACATTTTAGGCTCATGTGGCTGGTTTTTCGTGTAACATTTCCATTCTGTTTAGTTTCCTCCTTTCTTTGATTTTTAGATTAACCTCTAAGCAGCTTCCTGAGCCCGTCGTTACTTCACCACAGCCCTGTTTGCCAGGAAATTTTGCTTTCAAAATAAAGTTAACCGTACTTTTGATACTGTTTTTCCCTTGCATGGTTTGTAATCTTTCTCAAGTATCAGCCCTTTATGTGCGGGGTCTTTATTATCAAGTGTATCCATCTTTCTGCTGGGATGTTATTTCCTCACTCGGCCTGGGTTGGACCTGACAGGCAAGGTCAAAGCAGCCTGCCTCCAAAGGATCTAAACTGTGTCAGTTGTGGTGTAAAACATTACAAGTACAAATACATAATATGGTCTTTTATGCTTGTCTGTCATTTTATCGAGTTCTGTCTGTATGTATACGTTTTTGTGTGTCGGCTGAACTGTTTTCAATTCCTCGTATTACGTTGTTGTGTTAAAATCATGCAAGCCTTCTATGGATGGGAAAATGGCAATGAAACGTCACTGTTACCCTTCACTTTTATTTAAAATACTGCTGCTAAGCTAGAGTGGTTTATTTACATTTTAAACTTTGTATAATTTTCTCTTACCTTTGGAAAGTGGGAGAGAGTTCCCTTAAAAAAATATTAATGTCTGCTTACATTTATAACCCATCTGTTTTTGATCCTCAGTAGGCTATGTAGACAGCTCCATTATCGAAGTGAACGCTGCCAACATTAAACAAGTGAGTATACTTCTTAATCAAATTGCTTTTTCACCTTGGCATGTGTGTCTATGTGGCGACGAACGCATTTGTGAGAATGAGTACATGTGTGATATTGCTGTTATGATTCTATTGTTTTAAGCTTCCCTCCAGGAATGATGTGCCCACCTGCTTGCAGTAATCTGGATTTTAAAAGATTTCTGTTTTGCAGCAGGATGCAATAGATAGGTTTGTTGGCATAACTGTTGGTTTGTTGACATTACTGTTTCTTACTTTTTGTATGTCTTAGAGTTTGGTATCAGCATCTGTAATGTAGTGGTTAGGCACTTTACTGTTATCCACGGACCACGTTATTTTTTATTCAAATTGAAGAAGTCATTTATCAAGTGTCTCTGTGCGTCTGCTTGGACGTTGTATCCCTCTCAGCTTGGGTGGCCTCGACACATAGGGTCAAAGCATCCCGTCTTCAACATGATCTAAATTGAGTTGATGAGGGTGTAAAACATCTACTGTTACATGTTGCATCAAAGATTTTTTGGCGTGATTCCTATAACATAAGTCACTCTGCAGCTGGGTTCACTGTATAAGACGTTTTCATACTTCTAGTCATTTCAGTCCTCAGCACCCAAAAAGAGACTTTAGTCTGCTCCATCTCATATGTAGGCCTATAGTAACAACTGACAGAACTGCGATTCCTTTTTTAAGAAAACTGTGCCCTGTGATGCACCTTATAAGAATACATTTTTATTTTTATTTTTTGGAAGAGTCATAAAAAGTGATTATGCAGAAGGCAATTTGGATACTAGTGCCCTGTTGGTTTTGTGTCGATTTTTGCACAGTATCTTTCCAAGCTCAATTGAGCATGCTCCTAGAGATGTTCAGAGTAGGAAGATTTCTCCTTCCGTCTTCCATTGTGTTTGTTCGTCTTCATAAAGAATTGTGGCGGTTATCCAAGCTGTAATTTAACTTTTGTGTTGCTAATGCACTTTCATTCTGTTCTGAGAGAAAGTACTCTTTTTGAAATGGACAGATGACTTACATGAGGTGCTTCTTGCCTGGCTGGGGTAACTTCAACTTGGGAGATTTTGTCTGTCTACAGGTGGACTTCCTGATTGTTTTTCTTTCTAATTTTGTATTTCTGGAGAAAAAGTGTGCAGCCGGAGTCCTATTTTGGCATATATCCAAAGAATCAGGCGCTTGTTAATTTTTGGATATATGTTTGATTTCCTCATTAAGAAAAGTTTAGTGTTTTTTACATGTGCTGTCAAGGGTGTCTACTAAGTGATATGTAAATGTAATGTTACAGGATATAGTTGTCATTTTCTTCAATTTCAGTATTTTTTAGAAGGGCCTGGTTTCACCTCGATATCTCACATATATATATATATATATAATATGTTAACTGATTTCCTCATTAAGAGAAGTAAAGTGTTTTTTACATGTGCCATCAATGGCTTCTACTAACTGATATGTAAATGTATGTGCAGGACATCGCTGCTTTTTATTTCTTCAGCAATGCTGACTGGTGCAATATACAGAGCTGACAAGAATGTTTTCCATGAGTTTTTTTTGGGTGTTTTTTCAAATGAAAATTAATTGTATTTCTTTGAATTTCTGAAAGGAATACCGTGGATTCGGAATATGATCTCGGGAACAAGAGTGTGTATATAAATACATCAAATGTGCTCAAAATAATAATATAACTGATTTTTTTTTTTTGCTTTTGTTCCTGACAGGAGAAGGAATCGGTTTACTCCGCTAAACATTTGCTAATGTGTAATTATGGTACTTACAAAAACTGCGGCAAATACTTTTTGAAAAATCTTCATTGGAGAGCAGTTTGCCTCTCTTGCATTTTTCCTCATTTAAGACTGTATTTGCTCTCCCTCTCTCCCTCTGCCTTTGTTTATCTCACTCTTCTCTCTCTCTTTCTCTCTCTTTCTCTTTCTCTCTATCTCACTGTCTCTCTTTCTCTGTCTGTGTCTATTTCTCTCCCCCCCTCTCTCTCTCTCCCTCTTTCCCTCCCCCTCTCTCTCTCTCTCTCTCTCTCTGTTCCTCTCTCTCTCTGTTTCTCTCTCTCTCTCTCTCTCTCTCTCTCTCTCTCTCTCTCTCTCTTTCTCTTTCTCTTTCTCTCTCTGTGTGTGTCTCTCTCTCTCTCTCTCTCTCTCTCTCTCTCTCTCTCTCTCTCTCTCTCTCTCTCTCTCTCTCTCTCTAATACTATGTATATGACTTGGATTTTTTAAATCCTTATCTCTGAATTCCCTGCACATTTTCAGTTACCTCCCCCTGTCCCACCTGTTTTTCATTTTTATTATACTGTTTTGAGTTCTCAATCTCAAATTCTAATTCCCAGGCATGCATTTTTGTAATACACGAAACTTTCTTTTTCATTCGTAAAACATGATGTTCTCTTAACAGTGTTCAGTTGTTTCTGCGGTATTCTGATAGTTCAACAGTGTAATATTTTATTTCACTGTTGTGTAGGATGCTGTACTCTTGTATGATAATAATTGTCATAAAACCCCCTTACATACATTTTTAAGAACAGATTAAATTTTTTGTTTAATTTTAAAAAGGTACCTACATTTTTCTGCTTTAATTCTATGACACAAGGGTTTATGTTTTCTTAAAAAAATCATCAGTAGTAGATGTTTTACAACATATTTATTCTATTATCTGTCCTTAAAAAAAAAATGTACTGATCAATTTTAGGTTTCATAACTTCATTTAATAATAGGCTGTACTATTGATTTTTCTAAATCAGTGCGTGATATGTTCTTATCTTGGATCTCTGCTCGAAGTTATTGGATCACTAGTTGTGTTTTCAGTCTTGAATCTCTGTTCTGCTGTGTCTGACTGATGTGCACATGTTTTGCAAGGTGATGTTGCGTTTCTTTCTCAACTCGACATGCAGTCTGGAGAAATCGCTCGCTCTGCTGGCCTCAAAAGAAGTCTTGGCGAATGTAAAAGTTTTGATTTCCCTTGTTTCTAGGCGTGGGTGGTGCCCAGTTTTGGCTTGGTGTTGGATTTCACAACAACCCCTGTTTCATATCACAAATCTTTGATCCGGCTCTTGGTGGTTGTCGTTCTGTGTCATTCCATGCCGTTTGTGTATGTGTCAGTACTGTCAGCGACGCGTCACTATGTCAGCTGGAGGCAGTTGACCTTCCCTTTCGCCATTTCCCATGTCAGCTTTTTGTTGGGAGGGGGGGGGGGGGAGGGGGGGTTGTGGCTTTACATGGTAAAAAAAATTAGTGAATGTTAAGGAGGCATGGGGATTGGAAGGGGGGGGGGGAATTTAATACATTCATATGCTCCTTGGTTTACTATAGTAATGGCTAAAACCTTAATGGTCCTGAAAATGGTTTTCAAAATCTTGTGAAGATTATATTTTACCGTTAATAATTGTCACTGCCAGAGGATAGTATGCAAATAATAGAAACAAATGTCAAAGATCAAAGCCAAGTCAAGTAGAAATATAATTGTTCGATATCTGCAGCATCCACTTCGATGACGGAGCTGTTGATTCTTCTTTATTTTTGTACACACATTTTGTGTTACATGCACAGATATAGCCTCATTCCCTCAACCAACTCTCTTCACATCAAACACTCACCACTCAACTAGCTCAGGTACACACTAACACACATTTCATCTTCTATCAAGAACTTGTGAGTTACATCAAACGCACCATTGTAAAGGTTTGTGGCATTGTCCTTGCACACACCTGATGTAAGGATGATTTAAGAGGATTGACTTCCCTTTCAAAGTTGTTACCAAAGCACCATGAGAGCTAAAGTTTTCTACTTTTCACTATTTTAGGGAAATCGGCTCCTGTCATCCTTCCTAGTGTGGGTGTGCCAGTTATTGTATCGTGGGTTACTTGTATGATCTCTGTGATGATAGATGACGCGTCGCTGTCGGGTGTTTGGCCTGCAGCCGTTGATTTGTCATTCTGTTCCCGTTGATGATGTGACATACAGGCACTTCCTGGATTATGAATGTCCCATCCAAGCAAATTACAAAACAGCTTTTTATTTACCAGAAATTTGAATTTAAATATTAAAGTTTATAAGTTATGGGACTTTATAAGTTGAGTTTCTAAAAAGATTGCTTTTGATCCAAATCCATTCGTTTATGTTTACAAACTGTTTCAATACTTCAAGGGAAGTTTTCTGAAACTGTCATGAGTACCACCACCATCATTTTCTTTGTCATCATCATCATCATCATGTGATATGGTGGAGGGGACATGTTCATTGCGTTGGGAGTGCCTGCATGTAAGTGTAATGTCTCATTGCGGCATGTCCCAACATTCACTTTTGAGTCTGTTGCACATGACGTTGTCCTGATGTTATGTCCCGCAGTCTGCAGCTTGTAGCTAATTATCTTCATATAAATGTGTTTTAATGGGGCTATACATTGTTTTCTGAGGAAACTGTAGGACAATAATGGTTTCTGTGTTTTTATCATTTACTTTCAGTGACAGGTAAATGTTTCCTTAAGTAGCATATGAGTGGACTTTTCTTTTCGCAAATGTGACTCTTGATTTCTGAGAGTAAAGATTTAAATAGTTTCTCCAGTCTGACTTTCGGTGAAAAAGATTCTCATTTCGTTGAAGACAGAATTGCTTTTAGTGTGTTAGTGAATATGTCAATGGATTCTTGAAAGTTGTGAGGAGTTATGCTGCTTATTCTTTTTCTGTATTTGCTACACATATGGCATCACACAACTAGTTTTAAAACAAGTCTTGATACCTTAGGATTTTAATTATTTGACTACTCTAAAGAAGCCATAAGTGCTAATGAGTTGGGATTTTGGGAAGACTGTCACTCTCTCTGGTTAGGTTTTCTTGTTTCTGCCGGGTATCAGCTGCCAAATGCACTAGGACCAAGATATTATGAAAATACTTAGTTTCATATAACTTTATTCATGCATGCTTAAGTGGTCTTTCTTATATATTCTCTGTTAGTTGTCAGATGTATGCTCAGTAGGAATTTATAGAAAC
The DNA here is from genome assembly GCF_000002075.1 of Aplysia californica. Taxonomy (NCBI): domain Eukaryota; kingdom Metazoa; phylum Mollusca; class Gastropoda; order Aplysiida; family Aplysiidae; genus Aplysia; species Aplysia californica. Next base: position 154,101 of record NW_004797742.1, read on the forward strand.
TATTATATATCAAGAAATATATAATTTATTGTTGTCCATTCTTCAAGGTTTTCTCTAAAATGACTTTCTCTTTCTTTTATAAAAATGAACACTTTCTTGAACATTGTACTGACTGCATTTTATATTCTTTCTTTGTTAAATGTTGTGTTACTTTACAATTTTTTTTCCTGGTGGGATTGGTCAATGTAAATTTCATTTTTTGCTGTCAGTTTTATGTGACTATATATATTTAAATTTTCAATTCCATACTTAAAATAAATCAGCATCTATAGGGCAGAAATCTTAATCCAGGGGAAAATTTATCAATAGCATGTCTGTGAACACAAGCTTCAAAGTGTCTGTTCTCTCTGTTTTCCAATAAATCTCCCTCCCACCCCTGCAGATTACGAATAATACCAATGCACGTATGCTTCTTTGTCCTATTCTCTTTTTATCATGCGCGCTCTTCCCCTTCACCATACAACCTCTTATTCAGAATCATTTACCAGGCTTTCCCCACACACAGTTATATAATATATCTATGTTGACCTCTGGTTGCCTGTCATCAATCAGAACTTTTTAGATGAATGGAATTCTTGGAGTTCTAGGTTCAATGGCAATGCTTTGTATGTTGTTGGTAGCCGGAGTGGGGGAAACAAAACAAAATTATTTCTTGTTCAAAACACTTTCTGCGGGAACATTGTGTATTTCTTTCTGTGATATCAAGTACGAGCTGGTGATGGGTTTCAACTGCTGCATAGACTTTGAGGAGGGAGTTGTTTGATACTGCATGTTTTAGTATATCATTGTATTATACACATATATGAAGAATATCAAAATAAGTTCTTTTCTAATATTGTCGGGCTTTTTTCCTTTCCAGACAGTAATATTGTTATTTTTTCATTTAATGTAACCAGTACTGCATCTTACATTTTTTGTTGTGGAAGTGTAGAAGATGGTGATTTATTATTTTTTTTAATTATTATTTTTTTTTTTTTAGGGGGGGGGGGGTTCTCCGAACCCTTCAAAGTAGAATCAGAGAGGGTTTAGAATTTAATGAGACTTAAACACTGTACCAGGAGATTTGAGTGGTAGCATTTACCTATAAAGCCTTTTTATTCTTTTCTTTTGAGACCACAGTACCTCTGTTTGCACCAAGTCCCTTCTACTTCTGTGGATGTGTGATTCTAATACTTTCCCAAAGCCCTTCATGATTTTCCCACCGATTAATGTTTTACAAGTTGTTGGAGTAGATAGTTTATTTTCAGGCGAATGTACAGTGAACAAGTAATAAGCTCAATACTGATGATCTTAGTTTAGTTGTGGACACAAGTTTCTGTTGGTGTTTTTTGTTGGCTTAGGCAAGGGATTTTGAAAATATTAATTAGCTTTCGTAAGGGATTTTGAAAATATTTATTAGCTTTCGTAAGGGATTTTGAAAATATTTATTAGCTTTCGTAAGGGATTTTGAAAATATTTATTAGCTTTCGTAAGGGATTTTGAAAATATTTTTGGGGGTCAGTTCAGGGTTAGTTTTGGAAAGCTGTTTATGTGTATGTGTAAAGGGTTGTGACTGATGGGCAGGGGAAATTTATCTATTATTGTGAGGTTTATATTTAAAGGAGATTTTTTAAAAATAGACAAACCCACTCACAGATGCAGACTGTCACATGATTTTGAGAATGGACGGACACACACACACGCGCGCGCGCGCGCACGCACGCACACACACACACACACACACACGCACACACACAAACATACACCCACACACATTTACAAACACACCCATACACACACGATCACACACTCATACACGTAGATGAGCATGCTAATATGCATAGGGCCCAGGAGGAGAATTTTTTATTCTTTCCATGTACTTGTGCTTTAGTAAATTACATGTAGAATGTTTAAAACATTGAAGTTTCCTTTTAGGAAGCTAGTAAAGAAAAACAGAACAACAGGACAAAAAGTCAGTCATTGAATTTCTGTCAAATATTTAATATCATTGAAGACAGAGTTCAGAGTTATTTATAGGTAGTATTTGTTTAAAGTGTTTCTTTAATAACCCATTTTGTAATTTTTAACCTTTTTTTTCCCTTTTCAGACCATGGTCAAGGACAGAAAGACATCCTCAGCTTCGTTAGGATCTACAGAAGAGTAAGTGACATGTAATAGCGAAAGGGGGTTTTCTTTTTTTTGTTTTTTAACAATGAAATGAAAGAAGATGGAGAGAGTGAGAGAGAGAGAGAAAGAGACAGACAGACAGACAGAGAGAGAGAGACAGACAGAGAGAGAGAGAGAGAGATAGATGCAGAGAGAGAGACAGATGCAGAGAGAGAGAGAGAGAGCGAGAGAGACAGAGAGAAATTGGTGGATGGACCAGAGAGAGAGAGAGAGAGAAATTGGTGGATGGACCAGATCCAGAGTGAGACAAATGCCACAACCCCTGAAAAACAGAAAAGCTTATATATATATGGATGCTGCTGGAAATAATTCAGTGGGTAAAATACATTCTCTTTTCATCAATATAAAAATATGATCAATTCGCTTTTTGTGGTCTTGTTATTTTTCTTTGCTCTGAGTATATGTTCGGTTTTTAGATGTTTCAAAACAATGGTTGTTGTTTTTTTCTTTTTATTTGTTATAAAGAGATTTTAATGGTATCAAAGCAAAGGTAAAATCACCTTCAATATTGTTTTAACATTAGAAACATTTTTACTTTTTGTGACAAAAGATGTCAAGTGAATAAAAGAAGTTTTGGAACAACGTCCATTCTTTGACAATTAATATCATTGTCACAATCAGTTTGGGTTTCCTATTCTTTTTTTTTTTTTTTTTCGTCATCCCCGTTACCTGGACTTTTCGTGGGTACAGAATAAAGAACTACCTTGAGCATAATTAGTCTTCATCATTTTTGTGTCTTCATGGCATGTTCTGATGGCATGTAAAATGCATAATTTAAGAAATGTATTTGAATATTTTGTATTGCATTCACAACAACACATGTTCAGTCAGAAATTTTCAGTTGTTTAACAATTAGATTTAAATACTTTTTAGAACTGAATCTAAGAATCAAAGTTATGAATGGAATCATGAATTTTGTCACATTGGCACACTCTGCTGCCTTTCTACTGCTACTCCGTGGCTCCTTCTTAGAGTTGTCTTTCAGCCACACCCCTGATCTTAGGGTCGGTAAGATCTAACACTTAACCTTCATGGATAAGATATGTTCTTAGAAGTATAGTGTGCAAGTTGCGCATGTTAAAGATCTCTTGCTGGTCTAAAATCAGCAAGAGTAGCTTTCAGATGCCACCCGGGAAACATTCAAAATTTCTACCCAACTGAAAAAAAATGTTCAATGTGTCCCTTGCACTCATATGACCTTATTGTGCAGTTGCGAGCACTGTAAAACACATGCAAACATTTCTTTTTGTAATTTTCACACTCAATGTATGGATGGATACATTCAGCCCTCCCATGGTCCAAAGCATTCTGTCCTATGGTTGAACTACACGAACTCATATATCTAAATTTAGAAAAAGGCTTCCCGTTTTGCCTAAGTCTTGAACTGATACTTCCATTGTAGTAATGGCGGTACAGAAAACTGTTGATTGTACCTTTATAATTTCACGCTTTTTTGTAAAGCTTTTAACAAAATTTGTCGATTGTTTGTGTTGCGATGTCTTTAAGATTTTCTTGAAGAAGTGTAGGGCCTAATTTTCTGATAAATGAGCTATTGCTTGATAGTTTCCATGTAGGCTGCCAAAGAAAACAGCTGCATTTCGTGTCGGTAGTTCTGACAGAATATCTATTCTGCAATGTGGCACTGGTGGTCTAGTGGTTAGCTTACCGGACTCGTAATCCTGAGTTAGCTTACCGGACTCGTAATCCTGAGGTGGTGGTTCGGAGGCTCAGGCCCATTGTTGTGTCATACGGAAACGCTCTTTACTCGAAGTTTCCTCACTTCCCCCAGGTGTGAATGGGTATAGGGTCATAGACAGCAAAAGATCTTGTCACTATGTTAGTGTTTTAGTGCTAGAAAATGGCAGCTTGCACTGTATGCATTCCAGGAAGTTGAAACTGTTTCAAAATGCTATCTTTACTGTGCAAGCGACTTCGTTGAATCCTAGCTTGCTCATTTATGTGTTTGTTGAATCTGAGTTACTTTTATTGATTTTAATTAATAAATAATTAAAGAATCAGGGAATCCAACTCCTTTCGTTGAATACAAGTTTTTGTTGAATCCAAGTTCGTTGAATCCAAGTTCGTTGAATCCTGGTTCCACTGTATTATCTTTCTTATTAGTTTTGGACAAATTTGCTTTTTCTCTACTTGAATATCTTGGTTTTTATCAATTTCAGGCTTGATGGTCAAACGTATGATCTTGTGCCTACAGAGGACGATGGTAAGGATGACTTTGTTGTAACTCACCTTTTTTAAGAAAATATGTATTGTCAGCTAATTTTATTTAACGTTCCAATTTAGAAGGTCTTTGTCAGCAAAGGAAAAATAGGATTTTTAGAGTAAGATTTTTTTTTCGCTTTCTTCCCCTCGTTATCTTTTTTGATTTTCCTTCCCCCTCTTTCTCCTCCTCCAACTCCTAGTACTCCTCTTCCTGCATATTCCACAAGTACTCCTTTTCCTCCTCCTCCTCCTCCTCCCTTTCACAGCCAACGACTGAATGCGCACAGTTTTGTTATAAGCCGTGCCCAATGGCAGGATCACTTCGGTTCTGTCGGTTTGGTCGTCGGGGGCTAGCCAGATTTAATTCCCTCCATGGGAGAGGCAAAACAGACAAAACCGATGATGACCTTCAATGGCAAATGCGTTTGTTTTCAAGGCCTCGCTTCGGGCAATCAATTTGGGCAGGTGGTCTATTGATAGTGTGTATTGAAGCTCCCAGAAACCAAACAGAACAAAACTGAGCCAGACTGGACTGATCGTCCTATTCACCCTGCCTATTACATTCAGATATTGATTACCTCGTGTTTGATTCTTCTTTCAGGTGATATCTACGAGCCGCTGGACTGAGTAAGACTGACGTCTTTCCACAAAGATCATTAGTTCCTTCCCCTGATGTGAGGACATAAATTTTCCTGAAGCGGATCCATCGACTTGTTTGAATCTTTATCAGTTTTCGGTTGATTAAAAGATATATATTCTTTCACCCTCTTTCCTAAAACTTTTGTTAAAGTTGAAGAGGACAGTTTGGGCATGAATGAGTCAGCAGTATTTCTGTGTGAGTCGTACTTGATTTTGGTCCAGAGAAATTAAAACATCTTCCGTTCCCATGAGAATTTGATGCGACTGGAATTGAATGTTCAGTTGCATTAGAGAGAGAGTGATGAATTTCTTATTGTGACTACTTCATTCTTTTTATAAACAATGACTGCACTCTTGTCTTTCTTCCAGATTGTTGAAATAATCCTTTTTCTGAGCTTTTTGTTATTTTTATTTTGTATCACATCATATCATAATGCTTTCTAGACTTGTTAAAGACTCGCTGATCATACTGAGCTTCCTTAATCATACCGGGCAGGTGTTCAGTATTCATGAGTTCATGAAGGGTAAAAAACACACACACACACATACATTTTGCTAAAATTGTTTTGTAAAATTGTTAATTCTTTTTGCCTACAACACTGCAAGTTTGCTGCACTGACGACTGAACCTTAGCAGATGTACTTCGCATAGCCAGCCCCACGGAGAGATTCCTGTCAAGATAGAATTTAGCAATGCGATTTTACTTACTTACTACCCATTACGCCATCTGACGTTTAGGGCAGCAACAAAGGATCGCCAGCTCTGTCTGTTTTGGGCCATCTTGGTCAGCGTTCCCCACGAATGATTCCAGGACTTCATTTCAGACTCTACTGTGCGTCTCCAGGTTACTTTGAGTCTGCCCTTTTTGCGACGTCCTTCGGGTGTCCAGTGGAGGGCAGTCTTCACAATAGAGTCTGGTTTTCTTCGCAGACCATGTCCAATCCATCTCAAACAGCTTCCTTGCGGCTTTCACTACCAGCATTCATACGAATCTCAAGGGATTCTGAAGGTCCATCACGCACAGAAATATGGTTTCTCTTTGTTGCTGTTTCCGTAACATATGCTTTTTACCAGTCTGGGTTGTTAACCCTGAACTGAACCTCCGAAACCTGGAGGGCCGGTGGATCACGCTTTGTCTGACCTCTACCCGTCGACCTGTCTGGCCTGGGTGGCCCTACCAGGAGCATAAGCTCCAGCCAGTGTAGCTCTTGGGGTCACTGAGGCACACAAGCTCTCTAACCACAACAAGGTAGTGATCCACTAGAGAGAATGCGACTTTGATATGTTCTTAAAAGAAAGTAAAATAAAATAATGATAACGATTATCAAGCAGAAACAAGAACGGTCTATTAACTCAATAATTGCACTTGCAAAGAACAAGAAGGATATGAGACCGCTTTATTACAACTGTAATGAATAAAGTAATAAATGTGTGTAAATTTTTTTTTAATATTAAAAACCCAAAGCATATCAAATTGTGATGCTGCATGAGTATTGTCAAGAGTTTTCAAGAAAAAAGATTATGACAAAGCGTTGTCGTTTTCTGAAGGTTACAGTCAGCTCTGATCATATTGTTCTTTTCCAACATTTGAATGTCTTTCACACACGCATTGCTCCTGAGATCTCAGTAGTTTTCATTTTTTTTCCTATATCCATGAGGAAAAGGCGGTCGGTCATTGCTACTTACTCTGTGACCAAAGGTATAAAAAATACTTTATTAAAAGAAGAATGGCCCAAGTCTGAACATGTTTATTCGTGACCAGATTTGAACCTTGTGACTGTGGCTAGCAAGGTTAGCATGGTCCTATTGCCAACTGGTTGCCTGGTGCTCTGGTGTGGTTTGCTTCTTCTTTCCTATCAAACGTCTCTTGTCCTTATCTTTCCTCCTTTTTTGGGGGTTGTATATTACTCTCAAGAAAGACCTCTAATCTTTGGCACTTGAACAACCTGATTGTGTTGCAAGTGCCGTAAAACTCTCACTAAAACTATAGTAAGTATTATCAGCTTTGCCTTGAGTTACTGTCATTCCTTTGACTTACGCTTCTCTCTGAGCTAGCATAAGTAGGTGCTGAATGGTACTTGTAGCATGGGGCACTCATTGGTTTTGGTAAGGGACTTTCTAATAACAGATCAATTTTCATTTATTTTTGTACGCACTCATAACCAGATTTATATTTATTATTATGCTGACTTTATTTAAATGAAAATGCGATAAAATGCCTTATCTGATACCAATGTTATTGTCCACTGCAAATGGGTTTAAAGTTTAAAAACTTGGACTCCGTAAAAGATGCACTCTTGTAAGCTTTGCTTGATTGATAAAGGAGAACAAAAGTGTTATTGATTAATTCAAACGAACGTAGGTTTGTCTGTTTGTCAAGTTGGTTTTTGTAATCATGTTTTTGTTTCTGGCTATATTCCTTACTCTAAGTTTGCATTATTGTGATTTTAAATGCAATTTTTGTATTATTTCTTGTCCAGAAAAGGCAACTTCCTACCCCTTTCCTCCTACTTTTTTGTTTTGTTTCTAAGATAATCCATTCCATACTGTAACTGTAATGCTTGTGTGCATATATATGTGTATGTTTTTCTTTTTCATGACTGTTTTTCTCCCTGTCTGTGATCAGTATTAGAAATTTTATATGACAGTCTAAATGTGAAAAGTATTCAGATCTCTGACAGACTGGTTCTATGTTGGAAAATAAAAATTAAATGATTTGTATATGTAGCTTTGCAACGAATAACACAAAGAGGAAAAGGCGGCTGATCAGGAAGACAGACAACAGGAAGGAATGGGGCACCATGTTCGTCAATGTTTGCTCCTGACCTAACACCTGAAGAAGAAGAATGCAGCTTGTACTGTCTCTGATGAAAACCTGAAAATTAAATAAGAATTTAAACAAGATCCCAGAGAAATTACCCCTTTCAAAAAGGTCTCATAAAACTGTTCCTTGCATTTTAAGTACTTCTGAATCCGAAGGTAAATAATTTTTGGATCATTGTCACTTCAATATTAAAACTGTCAGATGTATTGCTTGATTGTGTTGATATCCTGTGGTGTGCTGCTCTGCTGAGCACTTTCATTATGTTGTCACCTACACGTTATGTAATATACACGATGCTTTAAATGGATATTTTCTTATTTTGTAGCTCAGACATTTTATTTTCCATGTAGTGCAGACTCTCCCCAGTTTGGATACCAAACACCCCCCCCCCCCTCCCCCCCCACGAGTTATAACTCTTGTAAATATGCAGATGTGGATTTATGATCAAAAAGCCGATATTGTCAGTATAACACTTACCAGAGTATTCAGAACTGCCTTGGTTTGGTATTGCTCACCTTCAAAGTGTGTGCTGCATCTAACAATCCTATAGTATCATAGTTCAGCCTAATAATTATATTATAATACTTCTTAGCTTGTATTCGGTAATGACAAAAAAATTGATGAAATTCTATATAAAGATTTTTTTAATAGTGTTGACGTTAAAAAATTCTTAAGCTCTTACCTAAAGTTTTTTGACATGTTCAAGGTCTTTATGAAAACTGTGGAAAGAATGGTTATTCTCACATACTGTAAAACTGTAATCCAGGATAGACATTTTACTGAATCAACCTTTGAATAGTTTATACAAACTATATGTAGTGGTTCTGATTTTGTGTGTATAAATTTCACATTCCTCTAGCCCAAAAAATGTAAGGATAGATTTAGTACAAAATCTGGGTGCATCTGTCAGAAGTCCTGTGTCTCTGACTTGTCCAGTTTTTATCTCTTGGTCTTCCTCTGAACTCATACTTAGATGTTAGATGGTCCAGACATATGTCGTTAGAAAGTCACAGATTTCTGTTTTTCTGTCCATTGGGTAGACAATTACCACCAGTCTACTCTTGTTTCTAGATAGTGGTGAAAAGCAGCTGCTAAAGAGCCATTTCATGAAAAATTTCTCTCTTCGACAGAATGTATGTCCTTTGAGTAATGTGGCATCAACCCATTCACTGCTCAGCCTGAAACTGTCTTGTGGTCTGTGGTTGGATTTAGGAGGGGGTCTGTCAATGAGAGAGTGAAAGTGAAAGTCAAGGAAAATCATGACAAGAATTTGTGAAATCTAGCCACTGACTTTGTTTGGACAAAAGATTTCAACAGCTCAGTGTAAGACTGCATGATGCATCACTTTTCAAAATAACGTACGGCGGAGTCTTACACTATGAAGTGTATTTATTGTTCCCACTAGTTTACTTTTTCTGAGTTTGGTAGTCAGACTACTAGTAGTTTTGTCGAAGACCATCCATATACTCTTGGCTTTTTTCTTATACATTTGATTTCTTCCATCCAGATTTCTTTCTTATGTCCATACTCATCATTGCTGCTGTGTTACATTTTCCAGCCAATGTCAGTTCAAGTGGATAATGTTACAGATTTTATTGAAAAAGACCATGGCATTCAAATAACAGTTCTTTTATATATTTTTTTTAGATGTCTTGATAAGAAGCTCATCTCTTCAAGAAATGTCACAATGTCTTTCCCTTTTTTTGTTTTTATTGCTCTGAACCTATCAGAAAACAATTCTATGTCTAGGAATTGATGTGTGGCAACTCAGATAGGCAGAACAAACAGCTCATCTGATTTGTGCAGTATTGTTTGCTAATTACAGAGTCAAAAGCCTTGAACATACGATTATGAAAAGTTTAAGTTATAGATCAGAGAATGAGTTTTACATCGAAAGATGGACAGATGACCTCCTGTGGTTTTTCTTATAGGGATTTGACTGTGATAAGCTATATTTTGTAGGCCTATGTAGATTGGCTCTTTATTTTGTCATTTTTGGAAAAGATTGTTGAGAACCATGGTACTTTACTAGTACGTTCTTCTTAATGTTTATCTTCTTTTCTAAACAAAAGTGATTTTTTGCTGACATATGCTCATTGATTGACTACTTGAAATTGTTATGTAACGTGCCTTAAAATCTGTTAAATTTGCTGTCTGTGCCTTTAGTTTGCCAGTGAACCTTTTCCGATACTCTGTCCAGGGTTTTATTTGTTTTAAAATTGCTATGTCGACACCTCCAGTGTAATTCTGTTGTTGTCAAATGTTATGCATGGTGCCTTAGGTATTTTCAGATGTTTTTTCCTGTGTTATTGTGTAAATATAAAGATTTGTTGATTATAATCATGTTGAATAAAATCTTCTCGTATCAACTGTACTTTTTTCAAACTTACATAGGGTTGTAAGAAGAACTCTTAAGTGTCACTTGTTACTCATTGGAGAATACTAAGGAGATGGCACGGATTGCTAAATGTGTGATGTCTTGGAACTAACACATGATAATGGGGAAACATTTGCAGTCAATGTCTTGCAAGTATTTTGGGTCAACTACTTATTTGCACCTTACTTTGAATTAAGGAAGTCGCTGACTGTTTTGCCTTTGTTTTCGTTATTATAAGAAGGCCACTCTTTGTTATGTTGGTGTGGTAACACTTATGGGTTGCGGTATCAGCGGTTTTTCTGTCAGCATTCAAAGTTACATGGCTGGCTGAAAGACAAAGCGATTGGAGGATCTTAACATTTTTTCTTAGTTTGAAAAACAGAATTTGAAGGTTACTGTTTTATTATTTGAACCACCTGTCTGTGTCGATCAGTTCGGACATCAGTTCGGACGAAAACTAAATTGGGTGACGACGCCGTGGAATCAGGCGATCGTCAATTTTTGGACTTGTGGAGTTATTGGTATCATTGCAAAGCTTGTTCATTTGTCTTGCATTCAGTGAAAAAAATTCTCATCTATCATGAATAGAAGTCGAGATATATGCGATTGAAGGAGGTGAGGGTCCTTTGATTTGAGAGGTAAAGTTAGCGAGAAAATGGCCGCCAAAGTTAAGCAACTTCCAAAGCCTGAGAGTCCTTAGAAACTGCAAATTTACATTTTTGTGCCTTAAATCAACATTTTTTCGGTAAAATCCACATAGACTTTTGTTTTTAAATTGACCTTAAAGGTGTTGGACAGAAAAATGCCAGTTTCTTCGATTTCACTATTTTGACGAGCGCCTTATTTTACCACGATGCCTCACAATTTTTTTTTATTAGATTATTTTGTTGCTTTTTGTGTACTTCCGTACTTAAACAGCTTCAGCTACCTTAAATATTTTTTTAAAATGTATATATAGTGTTCTCGTGAGGCCTGACTACTTACTAAACATTTTTCCAGTAGTCAAACCCCTTACCACAACCACCATAGGCAACGTTTTCATTTTCATTTTCTTTAAAAATATTAATGAGATTAATGTACCATAATCGTCATCAAATTTTAAGAGATAATTCATATCATCTTCCATTCTGTTAGCTCACCGTTTTATTAACTTAAAGTACATTGATACAACTGCCAAGTGATTGCATCATGAATGATTTAAGTTTATGCAAAAGTGAATTGGGGATTGAGTTTAGTAAAATATTTTTCAGCCTGTTGTAGGCCTAGATTTTTGGAAAGGAAATTACCTACTAATAAGCGTCCTTCTTTGGTAGTATATGCTGGAGTGCTGTCTCTCTCTCTCTCTCTCTCTCTCTCTCCAGTCAACTAAGGTGACGTCTGTACCTGGGTTGTTAGCTCTGCAGTCCAGTATTGAAGACCTAAGGTGAAAACATGGATGAAGTGTACTGGATTGGGTTTTATGTAGGTGGTATATCAGAAGCGTTGATTTTATTGTTAATTAATATATATATATGTCACACACCCACACGTTTCAAGTGTACTGGATTGGGTTTTATGTGGGTGGTATGTCAGAAGCGTTGAAGGTTATTGTTAAGTAATATATATATATATATGTCACACACACACACACACACACACACACACACACACACACACACACACACACACACACACACATGTCTGAAGTATACTGGATTCGGTTTTATGTGGGTGGTAAATCGAAAGCGTTGAAGTTTATTGTTAATTGATATGCCACACACACACATACAGTGAAGATACGTAGGGCCTTTTGGCAGTTGGATTTTTTTGGTCAACCCGATGAAATATCAGGTGAAGATAAAATACTTTTATGTACGTGCTGAGAAAATTGACAAAACGGTAGACACCTAAAGGATGGAAGGCCTATATTTTCTTCTAGACAAGAGTTATGATGGTCTTTGTAGCTCCCACCTTTCAGGATATGTGAGGTTCAGGATTTTGTGAAGTTGGTTTTTTTTTAAACCTCTGTTGTTCTTTTTTAGGATAAATGCTAGTGTAGATAAAACAAAAAAGCTTATATATATTGGTTGTTAGACGTAACAGATGTAAGTCTGAACTTTTTATCTGTTAAGTTAAGCGTATTTGAAATGTATAAAGGAGCAGTTGTACTTATAATGTAGTGTAGTTTTTTTGTAACACTGTAAATTTCTAGTACATGTACTTAATTTTATTTGATGATAATGACGTTTTCAAGAAAAAACAAAAAATCGAATCACCTGGCATTATTTGTGGCCCCGTGCATGAGGTTTTTTATCTGAATATACCCATGATTGTATGAACACGTAGCACCACTGTTCCCGATCATGTGCAAATTTATTAATACTCTCCTGCAGATTTGAGCTTTCACTGATATACTGTTACTTGACATTGCAATGTCTATTCATGAAGTGTATTAATTATCTTTTGCACAGCTTCTCACAGGGTAGTTTGCTTTCTGCTTTCTTCTATCATAATATAGCCAGTTTGTTCTCCTGAGCCCTTCACTGCCTGGGCAACTGTTTGAACATTTTGACAATGACAATGACACAATCTTTATTCATCTCGCAGGGAGAAATTTGTCTTGGTCGTTAACACTGGCAGTAGACGTTACAAAAGTTAGACTTAAAGGTGCACTCACGCAAACGCACAACAAGACAGGACATTAGGCCAAGTAAATACGTGTCTCACGGGCTGGGACAACCCGCTCTGTAAAATATTCTCTCTCTCTCTCTCTCTCTCTCTCTCTCTCTCTCTCTCTCTCTCTCTCTCTCTCCCCCTCCCTCCCTCCCTCCCTCTCTCTCTCTCTCTCCCTCTCTCTCTCTCTCCCTCTCTCTCTCTCTCCCTCTCTCTCTCTCTCTCTCTCTCTCTCTCTCTCTCTCTCTCTCATTTGGAACACTGTGTGTTCAGTAACCTCACTGCAGTTGGTACGAACGAATTTCTATATCTGTCTGTTCTTTACCAGTGTACGTTAAGCTAAAGTGTATTTGAAATGAATACAGGAACAACTGAATGTAGAATGAAGACCATTTTCTGGGCCCAGGTTAGGAGAATCCCACCAAACGGCCGAGGACAGACACAGGACTGGTAGGGAAGGAGCTGATGAATCATCATTTCCCTCGGAACTGTCTTTTCCTCAGTCACAGTTATTTTTGGAATTTTCCTCAGTCACAGTTATTTTTGGAATGCTTCACTTCCTTGTTTTTTTGTTGTTGTTTTCTTGTAAGTTGAATCATTTTCCTCTGAAAGTGAAATGTCTTTTCCTCAGTCACCTTTATTTATAGAATGCTTCACTTCCTTGTTGTTCTTTGTGGGGGGAGGGGGGGGTTGTTTTTGTTTTTGTTTTTTTCTCATGGGGAAAGCCTAGCTACTTGAACTTGAACTGCTGGCGCAGCCTTTTACATTCCTGCTCTGCTGTGATGTGTTGTTTTTTGTGTATTCAAATCTGTATTTAACTCCACGTCATATTGATTTCAAAAGATTTAATGTGTTTCTTCATTCTCTTTTGTCATAGGGCCTACCTGTCATTTTTTTTTCTTTTACAACACTTGTGGAGATTTTAATTTGACAGCTTTGAAGGGCTCAATGTTTCCTTGGGAAATTTGAGAATCTGATGGAAACGAAAAGCAAACTATATATATATATAATGTTTATTTCTCGTTCTTCTTCTTAGCTCATGCTACAAGATACAACTTTATATTTTCCACCTTTAATTTGCTGACAATTAAAAATAGCTTTAATTTTGAAGATATAAAAAAATGTGGTACAGTGAGTATATTTACCATGTAATAGAAAATTAGTACATGCACTAGCCGCAGTCTGTCAATGTGTCCAAAAATGATTTCCGGATTTCCGTGATCTAAACAACTGTTTCTTCATGTTCTCCCAATATCTTTGTTCCCATGTGCCTGTTGCTCTGTTCTGTAATGCTCACCCTCCTAATTCAGCAGTCCTGTATCTGTGGCGTGGCCAAGATTTCCTTGGGGCTCTTCGCACTGATCCTAGACTGTCTGTTGCTTGTTATGAAATAATTATATTATGTAATGAAATAAATGCGATGCAGTTTTTAAAAGAAATCTGTTTGTTACTGTGTTAATTATTCTTTTTTGTTTGGCGGGTGCTCTGGTGTGGTTTGCTCCTTCTTTCCTATCAGACATCTATCGTCCTGATCTCCCCTCCTTCTTTTTTTGTGTTTGTTACTCTCTTGTAACACCTCTAATCTTCGGCACTTATATGACCTTATTGTGTTGCAAGTGCCGTAAAACTTACTAAAACAATTTTTTTTTTTTTTTTTTTACATTAGGCCTACAGCTAGACTTCCACACTCTCAACTGTAAGGCCGTGAGTTCGAATCCCATCAAAGGCCCAACGTTGTGTCCTTGGGAAAAGTACTTTACACAAATTTTCTTCACCTCACCCAGGTGGGAATTGGTAGGTCTACCCAGCTAATGACAGTGAAAGATAGTGTCAGCTTGTTAGTGTTTGAGCGCTTAATCAGTTGTTTGCATTGTATGCTTCCCGGGAAGCTTTGAATGTTTCTGAGTGCTCTATAGTCTACTGGGGTAATTATATAATGCAAAGCACAAGAGCTTGCTGTTGGGCGGGGATGTACGCTACACAAATGCTGTTTATTATTATAATTATTATCATTATTATTATTATCATTATTATTATTATTATATTATTATTAAATAACTGTTTATCACTGTGGTGTAGTTTACTATCCAGTGACTATCTTTCACATTGGCGTACAATGGCATGGGAGATTTAGCCGATGCTCTGGTGTGGTTTGCTCTATTAAACATCTATCGTCTTCATCCCTCCTTTTTTGTGTTTCTTCCTTTCTTGTAACACCTCTAATCTTCGACACATATTATATGACCTTGTTGTGTTGTAAGTGACGTAAAACTCTTACAAAACCAAACATACAATGGCGAATATCCTGACGGCAGACGGAATCGTAGAGAAATCAGTTTTATCAAGTACCCGCATCTTTCTGTAGCTGTATAATATCCCACTCAATCCGCATTCACCTTAATAGGAATAGGGTGAGGCAGCCAGCTTCCTAAATTAAATATGACGCTGATGGGAAAGTAAAACATCTACGATGCGTTGTAATTTGTGTCAAACGTTTACGATACATTTTAAGTTGTCAGATTGAAACATCGGGTGGTTGGTGGGTGCTCTGGCGTGGTTTGCTCCTTCTTCCCTATCATCTATAATCGCCCTCATCTCTCTTCCTCCATTTTTGTGTTTGTGCTTGTAACACCTCTAAACCTTGGCACGTAATTTGACCTTACTGTGTTGCAAGTGCCGTAAAACTCTTACTAAAACACACAAAACTGAAAAAGGAAAAATACTTTCACGTAACAATAAAAATAATGTGACGCAGTTTTCATAACTTCTATCCTGAAGCTCAAATGGGTCCTTTAGAAATCATTTTGCTTCAAATCTCAAGTAACGTACAAACAAGCCTCAAATCCGCTGATCTATGCATGATGTATGTTCAGTAACCCCACTTCTTTGGAAACTCGTGTCGCTATCACCGATGCTGTCAACTATCAAAGTGGGTGAGATTAACCCCACGACCTACTAGTTAGGCCTTTGATTAGAATCTGCAGTGTCGCTTAATCAATCGTGCATTGTTACTTATTGTTACATCTGCCCTGATAATCGATTGACAAAATTCTACTAATTTTGAATGTAGACTTCTTGGGG